>NC_134501.1:40587578-40617578 GCF_040206685.1 Ascaphus truei | reverse complement strand
AAGTATTGTATTGTATGTCTTTATTTATATAGCGCCATTAATGTACATAGCGCTTCACAGTAGTAATACATGTGGTAATCAAATAAATAACAGATAATATAAATAACAGATCATGGGAATAAGTGCTTTAGACATAAAAGTAACATTAAGGAAGAGGAGTCCCTGCCCCGAGGAGCCTACAGTCTAATTGGTAGGTAGGGAGAACGTACAGAGACAGTAGGAGGGAGTTCTGGTAAGTGCGTCTGCAGGCGGCCAAGCTTTATGTATCATGTGTTCAGAATATCCACAGTGCTATTCATTTGCTTCTTTAAGCAAGTGTGTCTAAAGGTGGGTCTTAAAGGTGGATAGAGAGGGTGCTAGTCGGGTACTGAGAGGAAGGGCATTCCAGAGGTGTGGGGCAGTCAGTGAAAAAGGTTTAAGGCGGGAGAGGGCTTTAGATACAAAGGGGGTAGAAAGAAGACATCCTTGAGAAGAACGCAAGAGTCTGGATGGTGCATAACGAGAAATTAGGGCTGAGATGTAACGAGGGGCAGAAGAGTGTAAAGCTTTAAAAGTGAGGAGAAGAATGGAGAGTGAGATGCAGGATTTGATCGGAAGCCAGGAGAGGGATTTCATGAGGGGAGATGCTGAGACAGATCTCGGAAAGAGTAGAGTGATTCTGGCAGCAGCGTTTAGGATAGATTGTAGGGGAGACAGGTGAGAGGCAGGAAGGCCGGACAGCAGGAGGTTACAGTAATCAAGACGGGAGAGAATGAGGGCCTGAGTCAGAGTTTTAGCAGTCGAACAACAGAGGAAAGGGCGCATCTTAGTTATATTGCGGAGGAAAAAGCGACAATGCAACCTCTGCTGTCGGACTTGGGGACTCATTCTCTGAGGCTAGAACAAAGGCATTAGCTTGGAGGCAGCAATAATTTACAGGGGTTAATGCAGATAGTAGCTGAGAGTAGAACATAGAGAGTTTTCCCTCTGTAATAGGTGAGACAAGGGATTTCTCCTCTGTAGCTAGGGACGTGACCATGGCTGGCGGAGAACAGGGAGTTACCAAAGGGGACTTAGAGAGCTGCCCCACAGGGGTTAATACAGGAATGACCCTGGGAACAGAACTTAGAAATTCAAGCTTAGAATGTGGAAGTAGAAGGGATTCTTTCTCTGACGGGGAGAGCGCACAGGACTGCCTAGCAGGGGTTAAAGCAGGAAAAACCTCAAGGGCTGAACTGAGAGATTCAGAGTTAGAAACAGAGAGTAAAGAGAGCTTACACTGTGAGAGAGACACACAGACCTGACTGGCAGGGGTTAAGACAGGACTAAGCTTAAGACTGGCAGGAGGTTACAGTAATCAAGACGGGAGAGAATGAGGGCCTGAGTCAGAGTTTTAGCAGTCGAGCAACAGACGAAAGGGCGTATCTTAGTTATATTGCGGAGGAAAAAGCGACAAGTTTTAGAAATGTTTCGAATGTGAGGGGCGAATGTGAGAGAGGAGTCGAGTGTGACCCCTAGGCAGCGTGCTTGGGCTACTGGGTAAATGATCGTAGTTCCAACAGTAAAGCGGCCCCCCTAGCCATAGGCGGGGGGGCTTCATGACCGGGGGGGGTCCGGCCTTCCTCTCGCTGGCCCGCCCCCACACCTCCCTCCCCAGGACAGGGGAGGAGTTCCAGGAAGTCCTACTTAAGGCCAGGTTGGCGGGCAGCACATCCTCTTTTTTGCTGCCCGCCAGACAATTTGGACGTCCCTCTCCTCCCTGCAGTTTAAACTAAGGTAAGGCCCCGAAAGGGGGGTCAATCCTGGGCACTCCCCCCTCCTGTATAGCCGCGATTTTTGAATCGGCGGCGAGGGGGGAGGCGGGATGCAGGAAGGAGAGGGACCCCGTAGGGTAGCGGCCCGTCCCCATCCTCCATCTGCGGCGCGCAGCATGCAGCTGGGGGGGTCGGACTTAAGCCTGTGCCGCGGCGGCTGCAGGCGGGGAGGGGTTGGTCTCGGGGGACAGAGGGGGTCTGGCGGGCAGTAGGGGCCTGACGGGTTTTTCCCCGCTTCTCCTGGGGGGGGGGAGGGGGCTACCTGCTCCCGCAGCGTTGTGCGGGCGGGTGCCTCCTCCATCCGCATAGCCCCGCGGCGGCTGCCATGGGTAGGGGCACCCGGCGGGGAGAGGCAGGGGGATGCTGGTTGCGGGGAGAGGGGGTTCCGGCCGTGGCATGCGGCCCGCGTGTGTCCCATGCGGGCGGCTGCTCGCGGCCCGTTCGGGGGCTGGGGCGCAGTCCCACGTGGTGGAATGTAGCGCGGGCAGAGACCCCTCCCCCCCCCTTTTCGTTTAGTGGTCTTGGGGCAGGGGGGTTTGTGGTGGACCGGTCAGAGATGCGGCTGCTCCCGCGGCCCCCCCCCCCCTTCCCACATCTGTGGGGTCGTTAAAATGTATGTGTGAGGAAGGGGCCGGCCGGGATAAATGTATAATAAATAACGTGGTATTGGTATATGTGTGTGGTATGGATATATGTGTGTGGTATGGGTATATATGTGTGTGGTATGGGTATATGTATATATGTATATGTGCGTGGGTATATATGTGGATGTACGTACAGGTATTTATGGGTGTTATGTGCAGGTATGTGGGTGTGTATGTACATGTGTATATGGGTATGCATGTATACGTAGGTGGAGATATACGCATGTATAGGCTAGTGCAGCCGCTCTTAGTGGTTGCGGCCCTAGGCCGGGGGTAAGCGCGAAGGGGTGGGCGGCCAAGGTTGGCGCTTCACGGTCTGCCCCCGCAGTTAAAGTTTCGGCGCGGGGACACACGCTGACGATTATGCGCAGGTATGTGTGTGCAGGTATATATATATGTGTATAAGGGTACGTATATATGTGTGCATGGGTGCATGTAAATCGGTGCATACGTATGTATATGTAGGCATGTATACTATAAGCGATAAAAAAAAAAAAAGGGGGCACACGTGGATGCGTGTGTATGGGCACACGTAAATGCGCGCGTGTGTATGGGCACACATAGATGTCAATAGAGCTCTTTATCTAGTGACATTATAAACTATATAAATATACAGTAGTAATTATTAGAGAATAAATACTTGTTAATGGGAATCACAATGTTTAGCATTTATGCTTGGTTACTTTTATCTGAATTCCCCAATTAATTCATGTGGGAGGGGTGCACGTGGATACGCGCGGGTGTATGGGCGCACGTGGATGCGCGAGTGGGTTTTGGCACACGTAAAGGCGCGTGCGTATTGGCGCACGTGGATGCGCGCGTGTATAAGGGCACGCGTAGATGCGCGCGCTTGCAGGGGCACACGGAGACGCGCGTGTGGGTATAGGGGCGCATGTGTATATGGGCTCACGGAAATGCGCTCGTGTATATGGGCACACGAAAATGCGCGCGTGTGTATATGGGCACACGGAAATGCGCGCGTGTGTATATGGGCACACGGAAATTCGCGCGTGTGTATTTGGGTACACGGAAATGCGCGCGTGTGTATATGGGCACACGGAAATGTGCGCGTGTGTATACGGGAACACGCAGGGCGCGCGCGTATGTATTTGGGCACATGCAGGGCGCGCGTGTGTATATGGGCACACGCAGAGGCGTGCGCGTGTGTATATGGGTGACTGTGTGGGGACTGCGTAGCGGCGATAGGCTTAGAACAGCTTGGCAAGCGCACAAGCAGCGCTTGAATAGCTCAGGGCCCAGGTAAGCACCGGAAGTTAAGCGAGAATGCCCCCCCCCCCCCCAACCCCACAGCAGCATGGCATCGATGGCAGACCAATTGGTTAACTGAGGAAGAAGTTCATAAGCGACTTGAAAAAATTAAAGTTAATAAGGCACCTGGCCCCGATGGCATACATCCAAGAGTTCTCAAGGAGTTAAGCTCAGTAATAGCAAAACCATTATATTTAATATTCAAGGACTCCATTTCCACAGGCTCAATACCACAAGATTGGCGTAAAGCAGATGTGGTGCCTATATATTTAAAAAGGGAGCTAGATCACACCCAGGGAATTACAGACCTGTAAGCCTGACTTCAATAGTAGGGAAACTACTTGAAGGTTTAATACGGGATAATATTCAGGAATACCTAATGGAAAACAAAATTATTAGTAATAGTCAGCATGGAGTTATGAAGGATAGATCTTGCCAAACTAACCTTATTTGTTTCTTTGAGGAGGTAAGTAGGAATTTAGACCAGGGTAATGCAGTTGATGTGGTCTACTTAGATTTTGCAAAGGCTTTTGATACGGTTTCACACAAGAGGTTGGTGTACAAAATAAAGAAAATTGGACTCAGTAATAATATATGCACCTGGATTGAAAACTGGTTAAAGGACAGACAACAGAGGGTTGTCATAAATGGAACTTTTTCAGGTTGGGCTAAAGTCGTGAGTGGAGTACCTCAAGGATCTGTACTGGGACCCCTGCTTTTTAACTTGTTTATTAATGACCTTGAGGTTGGGATCGAGAGCAAAGTCTCCATCTTTGCTGATGATACTAAATTGTGTAAGGTAATAGAATCAGAGCAGGATGAAATTTCTCTTCAGAAGGACTTGGAGAGACTGGAAACGTGGGCAGGTAAATATCAAATGAGGTTTAATACAGATAAATGTAAGGTTATGCATTTGGGATGCAAGAATAAAAAGGCGACTTACAAATTAAATGGAGATATATTGGGGGAATCCTTGATGGAGAAGGATTTAGGAGTGCTTGTAGACAGCAGGCTTAGCAATAGTGCCCAATGTCATGCAGTAGCTGCAAAGGCAAACAAGATCTTATCTTGCATCAAACGGGCAATGGATGGAAGGGAAGTAGACATAATTATGCCCCTTTACAAAGCATTAGTAAGACCACACCTTGAATATGGAGTACAATTTTGGGCACCAATCCTAAGAAAAGACATTATGGAACTAGAGAGAGTGCAGAGAAGAGCCACCAAATTAATAAAGGGGATGGACATTCTAACTTATGAGGAGAGGCTAGCTATATTGGACTTATTTACATTAGAAAAGAGGCGTCTAAGAGGGGATATGATAACTATATACAAATATATTCAGGGACAAAACAAGGAGCTTTCAAAAGAACTATTCATCCCACGGGCAGTACAAAGGACTCGGGGCCATCCCTTAAGGTTGGAGGAAAGGAAATTTCACCAGCAACAAAGGAAAGGGTTCTTTACAGTAAGGGCAGTTAAAATGTGGAATTCATTACCCATGGAGACTGTGATGGCAGATACAATAGATTTGTTCCAAAAAAAAGGTTGGACATCTTTTTAGATGGGAAAGGTATACAGGGATATACCAAATAAGTATACACGGGAAGGATGTTGATCCAGGGATTAATCCGATTACCAATTCGTGGAGTCAGGAAGGAACTAATTTTTCCCCTTAAGGGGTTTTTTTGTTTGCCTTCCTCTGGATCAATAAGTAAGTATAGATATAGAATAAAGTATCTGTTGTCTGAATTTAGCATAGGTTGAACTTGATGGACGTACGTCTTTTTTCAACCTCATCTACTATGTAACTATGTAAGAGCAGTTCTGCCTTCTTCAAGTCCAGGCGGAAAACCATGACGAGGCATGGTTGGATCGGCGGCTGCAGGCGTTGTTCTCTGCGAAACCAGCACGTGGCACTAAGGCTGCTCCCCGCGGGAAGGGGAAGCAGAGGGCGCTGCAGCACAACGCGTCAGGCGACAGTCCCCAGGTAGCATTACGCGCTAGACAGGCGCAGGCAGAGAGGCCGCGCTCCACAGGAAAGGAGCGCGGAGGGTGCTGCAGTGCAAGGCGGCAGGCGAAGTTCAGCAACCGCACGCAGGGCGGCAGCCCTCGGTCACGGTACCGCGAGGCAGGGCGTCACAGCGGCCAGGTCGGGCCTCAGCGATGGTGGGGAGGTCTTCGACCGCTGGGACGCAGGACACGGCGGATCGGCGCGCAGGTCGGCCCGCCAAGGAGGGGCGGCGACTTCCAGCCACCCTGACGCAGAACAGGGCGTCACGGCACGCCACACGGCCGCCGTTGCTGACGCGGGCGGTGTCACTGTCAGGATTTCGCCTGCAGAGTCGGCAGGGCCAAGGAGACCAAGACGGCCAACCGCAACCGCGGTTGGTGCCAACATGTTTCGGAGAGCAGAGAACCCAGCCTGGTTCGACTACGTGGAGCCGGCATCGGGTGAAGGGTTAACCAAGTCGCAGCCCAGGTCTCTTCCTCACGGGAAGCCACAATGGCCATGGCCGGATGTCACTGGCACCGCGAATCCCATTCCAGTACCAACAGCCATCAGTCGGACCCCGGTGTCTTTCAATTCTACGGCCGGGGTCAGGGGCACGGTAGCGGACCCACCCGGCAGCATCACGCACTGCACAGATGGTGGAACAGCCCCGGCGGGCGGTTGATGGGGACACGCCGTGGAAGGTACGGCATATGGCGTATCAGGTAATGGTAAGGAGTCGCGTTTAGGGCGGCATCAAGGCGATAGGGCAAGGCGTCAAGGCTTGCAGTGTGCGACACAGAGCGAGCAAGGGAGGAGGCGCGGCCCAGTCCACTGCCAGGGTCTATTCCCCAGGGGTCGCTGAGGGCGGGTAAGAAGCCTGCAGCAGTAAAAAAGGCGAAATCCCAGATAGCGCTGGGCAAGGGCGGCCTGCGGCTCCGGAGGTGGGTAGGTCCGGGACCGGGTGAGGGATAGTGCAGCGAAAAAAGCGATTCTCAGGGCATCTTTAAAAAGCATGGCAAGTTGAGTAACTACTGCTCCAGGCGCGATTGGCAGCCCCAGGTGGAATGGAGAGGACAGGCTAGGCCGGTAGAGGAGCATCGGTCCCGCTGCTAGGCATGCCAGGCGGGGTAGACTTATTTGAGTTTCCGGGAGGGCTTCGAGAGGGTCTGGAGGGTTGGCGGTACGGGCCTAGTTTAAGGGGGGTTAAATAGACCCGTCGGTGGCGGCTCTTGGGGGGTAGGTGCTTGTTCTTGCCAGACTGGGAGCTGGGCCGTTTGAGCCCGGGGGGAGTACGAGTGGGCAAGGTCAGTTATCCATGACCTCGAGAGCCCGCTCGCGTAGGGGACACGAGGTCAGCGGTTCGAGGGCCGGCTGACCGTCCCCTCCCCCTCCTGTCAAAGGAGCACACTCTGGCAGGGAGTGCATTTACCCCATTAGGTTTTCTGTATAAATAAATAGCCGCGGCCATTTTACCTCCAGCTCCCGTTTCCTGTCTTTATTTGTACGTTGCATGTGGGTACAAGGCGGGGGGTGAGGGGAACCGCCTGGAACCTCCCTGGTCATGTGGAAGGAGGTAGTAGGGCCAGTTTTGGGAAGAAGTATGAGGAGCTCTGTTTTAGCCATGTTGAGTTTAAGGCGGCGGAGGGCCATCCAGGATGATATAGCAGAGAGACATTCAGAAACTTTGGTTTGTACAGCTGGTGTAAGGTCGGCTGTTGAAAAGTATATTTGTGTGTCGTTAGCATAGAGGTGATAATTAAACCCAAAAGATGTTATTAGGTCACCTGGAGAGAGTGTGTAAAGAGAAAAGAGAAGAGGTCCCAGGACAGAGCCCTGGAGTACCCCCACAGAGAGATCAGAATAGTGTACTGTGTAAGGAAAATTAAACCACCCAATCAAGCCCTAAAGTCCTCCTCACTAGAACATTTAGAAACTTTAACCCACAACAGTTTCTGACTGACCTTACCAACTGCCCTTGGTACAGAATCGATTTAATTCCCGACCCTGATTCTGCACTCGACTATTTCCAATCCGAGATCTTAAAACTCTGTGATACCCATGCTCCACTATGCAGAATAAGAGTACGAGGGGCCCACTGTCCGTGGGTTACAACCGAGCTTATATCGCTCTACCATCATAGGGATGGGTTGTGGAAAAGCTACAAAGTAACTGGCACTACCAAGGATCTTAACTACAGATGCCTGCGGAACATGTGCACAAGGCAAACAAGACACGGAAAAGCACAATATTACTCTGACAATCTTCACCAGAATACATCAAATCCAGCTAACTTTTGGTAGGTTATCAACAATATATTCCAGGCTTCTAGCCATCAACAAAAATGGAAAATCATTAAGGAGCATATTACTCTGACATATCCCCCTGACATTGCAAATTAATTCAATGACTATTTTGTGGGGTGTGCTACTAACTTATTAGCAAAACGTAACCCAAACTACATAAGTGAATCTCATTCTGGGAGTACCCCTATAGACCCACCCTGTCCCAACACTGCCCACAATTTTCAATTTGTCCCAGTATCTGAAGAGGAGATTACACAAGCACTCCTCAAATAAAAACGAAGCAGCCAATATGGACCTGACTTATTACACTCTAAGTTCCTAAGACTTGGTGACCCAGCAATTGCCAAACCAATTGCTTCCATAGTCAACTCTATCCTGTCTGCAGGCCATATCCCCAAGACCTGGAAAACTGCCAGAGTTGTCCCAATCTTCAAAAGTGGGGACATAAACCACTCTCTCAAACCACAGGCCAAATCTCTCTTCTCCCAATACTATCCAATGTCATGGAAAAATGTGTTCACTCCCAACTAAGCGATTACTATACCAAGAAAAATGTCCCTAGCCAATTCTAATCTGGCTTTCGCCCCAAACACTCCACCGTAACTAACCTGCTAAAAGTTTGCAATAAGATCCAGTGTGGAATGGAACTGGGACAACTTACTGGTATTTTGCAAAGGCTTTTAATACTGTTGATCATGTTATCTTGCTAAACAAACTCCAGAGCTCCGGAATAGGAAGCATGCTTTAAACTGGTTTCAGTCCAACCTATCAGGTAGATCCCAACATGTGTCCATCTCAGGCTCTAACTGCAACCCCTTGGATATCACCTGTGGTGTCCCGCAAGGCTCTGTTCTGGGGCCCCTACTCTTCTCAGTGTTCATTAATGATCTTCCTACAGTTTGCAAGGAAGCTTCAATACACATGTATGCGGATGGCACAATCCTATATGCACACAGCCCTAACCTCTCCGACCTTGGACACATCCTTCAATCTGACTGTTTGTGACTTGAAAATTGGATTTCCCAAAACAAACTGTTTTTAAACACGGACAAAACTGTAACAATGGTATTTGGGACCAAGGCTACATTTCTAAAGGTTCCTATGAATGAGCTCCAGATCAGAACAAACTCTAATACTATCCTAGCCCCCTATTTCTAGTTTCAAATATTTGGGCATATGGTTTGCCTCCTATTTAACATTTAGGTTGCACATTGATACCCTGATATCCAAAACCTATGCCTAAACTAGGTGTACTATATAGGAACAAATCCTCCCTAAGTCTGCTAGTTAGAAAGCGTATCGCACAGCAGATGCTGATGCCAATTATAGACTATGGGGACATAGTATAGGGCACGACAACACAAACACACCTTGGCAAACTTGACACCCTCTACAATTCAATATGCCATTTTGTTCTCCATTGCAACTACAACACACATCACTGCGAAATGGTCAAAGAACTAGATCGGTCATCACTTGAGTCTAGGCGCAAAGTTCACCTTTCCTGTCTTGCCTTCAAATACTTTCTGGGCAAGCTACCAGCCTGTCTAAACAAGCTCCTCACCCCTGCCACATGCAGCACTTATCTGAGATCAGACTCCAAAAGACTGTTTATGGTCCCAAGGCTCAACAAAGTATCCGGACGCTCCTTCTCTTACCGTGCACCCCAAAACTGGAACAACCTACCAGAGACTCTCATATTCACCACCAGTTTAAGTTCTTTCAAAACTTAGGCTACGTCTATACTTACTAAGACGGAGCGGAACGGAGGGGAGGCGGACCCAAGCTGCGCGATCACACGTATTGTCCTCTTTGAGACTGTCTATAGATGGCGCCAGAGCGCACATCAGACAGAGCTCAAAACGGCACAAAATTGAAGAAGACAGAGGCAAGTGATTTATTGCGCGATGGCATGATCACGTGACCTGTCTCCTCCAATCAAAGTGAAATTATATTTTCAAAGTCACACCATTTTTTTTTTTTGGTATGCCGGTGGTAAACACACACACAACACAAACAACATACACAACACACACAAAATTAAAGTTAATTTCCATACCGGGGGAAGTGAACTTGTCTGCCCAGTGCTTCAGATGCTGAATTTGAAAAAATGCCCGTGGATCGGGATGTGAGGTAGGGAAGTAACGTCCGCACCGGAACGTCATTGCCACGCCTCCAAATCTTTATTGCCACGCCCCCAAATCGCACCCGCTACATACTCTGCAAAGCCATGAAAACGCTCAGGCTTTAGCAAGAGTATCGCAGCGTGGGTGCGCCTCCCCTCCGTTCCACTCCGTCTGAGTTAGTATAGACGTAGTGTGCGGCCGCGGACCACCAGACCCTTGCACGAATGGTCCCTGCCCCCGCTGCCTCCTTCCGGCAGGGCTGACTACGTACTGTGACGCGTCAGCCGGCCGATGCTGCAAGATCCTAATGATTTTTGACGCTGACGCGTCACGTGTTAGCCAATGGGGAGGAGGGGAGGGAAGGAGCTAGATGGGAGGCGCCTTGGGTGGGGAGCAGGGAAGGAGCTGCGGGTTAAAGTGTGTGAGTGTGTGTGAGTGTGTATGTATGTGTGTATGTATGTATGTATGTGTATGTGTATGTGTATGTGTATATGTATATGTGTGTGTGTGTGTGTATGTGTGTGTGTATGTGTGTGTGTATGTGTGTGTGTGGGGGTGGACGGCACCACGATCAGATCCCGCCCCCCTCCCGCTCCCTACAGACCGCATATCGCGGTCTGTGTCTGTCAGCGCCCCGCCTGTCTGCAGTGCGGGCGCGCTGACTGAGACAGTGGGGCCTTAGCCTAAGGCTGTCTCACATCTTAATCTGGTCTGTAACTGTTAAATAAGCCTATAATATACATCTTCTCTAACTGTGCATGCAATGTATTGTATATAATGTATACCCTGTTCATTTATGTAACTGTATTTGTAACCATGTATTATTTGTCATATTAACTATGTCCAGGACATACTTGAAAACAAGAGGTACTCTCAATGTGTTATTTCCTGGTAAATGAACAAAGTGGAGGATCCAGGGCACTACGGATTTCTAGTGTGTGCCTAGAATAAATTTATTTTCAACAAATCCGTAGTGCCCTGGATCCTCCACTTTGTTCATATACTTTGAAATTACACCAGACAGGTTTTTTCCCTGAACCACGGAGCACCGGTACCTCAAATCGCAAGTATATTGCTTATATTATACATTTATAGGTGTGCAAGACATAACTCTTTATTGATTACTTCCTGGTAAAACATTTTATAAATAAATAAATATCGCAAGAAGACATGACCGTTGTTGGACAGAGATGACACTCGACTGGATTGTATGCATGTCTTTATTTATCTAGTGCCCACAGCTGTACTTGGCACTTTAAAAGAGAGACAATACAATATAGGGAATTATAGGGCAATAAGTGCAAAATAAATCAGACAATAGGAAAGGAAATCCCTGCCCCCGGAGAGCTTACAATCTAATGGTTGAGAAACTTACAGAGACAGCAGGTGAGGGAATAAGTGCAGTAGGTGGCAGTGCTTGGTAGGAGTGACTGTGGGTTTGGGACAGTAGTCATGAATCCAGGCTATTTGGAGCATTTCAGGTGAGTTTGAAGGAATTGAGGGAGTCCCACAGGTAAGGAGCAGTGAGGGAAAAGGTTTTAAGGTGAGAGAGCAGTAGAGGTGAAAGGGATGGAAAGGAGACAGTTATGAGTAGAGTGCAGGAGACGAGCAGGGTCAGAGCGAGAGATCAAAGCTGATATGTAGGGAGGAGCAGATGAGTGGAGAGCCTTAAAGGTAAGAAGGAGATCTTTATAGGGGATCCAAAACTTGGTGGGAAGCCCGGAGAGGGATTTAAGGGGGAGATGAGCAGAGGCTGTATTGGGAGAAAGTGAAATGATTCTAGCAGCCACATTTTTGAGAGATTGCATAAGGAGAAAGCTGTGCGGCAGAGAAGCCTGTTAGCAGTATGTTACAGTATTCCGGACGGGAGAGGATAAGGACATGCATTAGAGCAGTGGTTCCCAATCTGTGCGCCGCGGCTTGCCTAGAGGGGCGCCGCGATTATCCCTCCCCACCATCCCTCCGATTATCCCTCCCTACCATCCCTCCTTAATGCCGGCAGGGCCGCAGGGGATTGGCTACAGGTCAGAGGAAGCCGTGGGCGGGGCTTCCGCTTTGTGCAGAGCACACGGTGAGTGTGTGTGTCTGCCTTCCTGCTCCTGGCTCCTCTGTCTTGTGGTGGCTGCGCGGTGTCCCGTCCCCTTCTGCCCCGGGTGATAGAAGGTAGCGGGGGTGCTGGGGGGAGCGAGTTAGTTGTACATTTGCCTGTCCTGGACGGATCTCCTGCCTTTCCTCCCCCCCCCCCAGTCACTCACATCCATCGCTGCCTCTGCTCTCCAATGTGTGTATCTCTGTGTGTGTGTATATCTCTGTGTATGTATATCTGTGTGTGTGTGTGTGTGTATCTGAGAGAGTGTCTGTGAGAGTGAGAGAGAGTGTGTGTGTATCTGAGAGAGTGTGTATCTGAGAGAGTGTGTATCTGAGAGTGTGTGAGAGAGAGTGTGTATCTGAGAGAGTGAGTATCTGAGAGAGTGTGTGAGAGAAAGTGTGTGAGAGAGAGTGTGTGAGAGAGAGTGTGTGTGAGAGAGAGAGTGTGAGAGAGAGTGTGAGAGAGAGAGTCCGAGAGATTGAGTGTGCCCGAGAGATTGAGTGTGCCCGAGAGATTGAGAGTGTGCCCGAGAGATTGAGAGTGAGAGTGTGTGCCCGAGAGAGTGAGAGTGTGTGCCCGAGAGATTGAGAGTGTGTCCGAGAGAGTGAGAGTGTGTGCAAGAGAGAGTGAGAGTGTGTGCCCGAGAGAGTGTGTGCCTGAGAGAGACACCAACTGCGCACTGCAACTGTTAGGTATGTATATACAACTTTGTTTTTACTTTGGGAGCCACGGAAAAATCCTGATCGCCTTGGGGAGCCTTGAGCTGAAAAAGTTTGGGAACCACTGGGTTAGAGGACATGCATATTGCCAAGATCCGCCCTTTCCTATGTCATAGGAACAGACAGAGGAAAGGGCGGAGGAAAGGGCCGATCTTGGCAATATTATGGAGGAGGAAGCGACAAGTTTTACCCAGAAGGAAAGGGAAGAGTAAATGTCACTTTTTTTTTTGCACACTGCACACACTCTGCTCACTGCACACACTGCTCACTGCTCACACTGCACACACTGCTCATTGCTCACACTGACACTGCACACATACTGCTCATTGCACACACTGACACACTGCACACACACTGCTCACACTGCACACACTGACACACACTGCTCACACTGACACACACTGCTCATTGCTCACACTGCACACACTGACACACTGCACACACACTGCTCACACTGACACACACTGCACACTGCACACTGCACACACACACACACACACACCCCTCCCAACACACATAAACATAAATCAGCCTTACCTTGGGGATGATTGGTGAGGCATGTGGCTGCAGGGGGGGGGGGGCGCGCTGCGTGCCGGTGGGGGTGGTGCTGCGGTGGAGGGGGGTGATGGCTGCAGGGGCCCCCGATGCTGCGGGGGCTGGTGGGATGGCCCGGTGCAGCGCGGGAGGGGCAGGTAGGTGGGGGTAGGTTGGCGGTACGGCCCGGGACGGGGGGTGGGAAGTCATTGTGCTGTGGGGGGGTGGCGGGGCCCTGCGCTGCGGCGGAGTGGCAGGACGACCCTGCGCTACGGCGGGGCGAGGGGGCCCTGTACTGCGACGCGAGGGCCCTGTGCTGCGGCGGGGGGGGGGGGGGGGGTGAGCGGTCTTCCGGAGACAGTGAACAGTTTCACAAAGTTATCCCTCCTCCCATCTCCTGTCACGCGGTGACAGGGGGAAGCCGGGACCGGAGGGGCATCCCCCCTCCCATCTCCTGTCCCGCGGCCTGTCACGCGGTGACAGGGGGAACCCGGGACCGGAGGGGCATCCCCCCTCCCATCTCCTGTCCCGCGGCCTGTCACGCGGTGACAGGGGGAAGCCGGGACCGGAGGGGCATCCCCCCTCCCATCTCCTGTCACGCGGTGACAGGGGGAAGCCGGGACCGGAGGGGCATCCCCCCTCCCATCTCCTGTCCCGCGGTGACAGGGGGAAGCCGGGACCGGAGGGGCATCCCCCCTCCCATCCCGCTGCCTGTCACGCGGTGACAGGGGGAAGCCGGGACCGGAGGGGCATCCCCTCTCCCATCTCCTGTCACGCGGTGACAGGGGGAAGCCGGGACCGGAGGGGCATCCCCCCTCCCATCTCCTGTCACGCGGTGACAGGGGGAAGCCGGGACCGG
This sequence comes from Ascaphus truei, assembly GCF_040206685.1. NCBI lineage: Eukaryota > Metazoa > Chordata > Amphibia > Anura > Ascaphidae > Ascaphus > Ascaphus truei. The sequence continues at coordinate 40,603,246 of NC_134501.1, read as the reverse complement.
AGGGGCATCCCCCTCCCATCTCCTGTCACGCGGTGACAGGGGGAAGCCGGGACCGGAGGGGCATCCCCCCTCCCATCTCCTGTCACGCGGTGACAGGGGGAAGCGGGGACCGGAGGGGCATCCCCCCTCCCATCTCCTGTCACGCGGTGACAGGGGGAAGCCGGGACCGGAGGGGCATCCCCCCTCCCATCTCCTGTCACACGGTGACAGGGGGAAGCCGGGACCGGAGGGGCATCCCCCTCCCATCTCCTGTCACGCGGTGACAGGGGGAAGCCGGGACCGGAGGGGCATCCCCCCTCCCATCTCCTGTCACGCGGTGACAGGGGGAAGCGGGGACCGGAGGGGCATCCCCCCTCCCATCTCCTGTCACGCGGTGACAGGGGGAAGCCGGGACCGGAGGGGCATCCCCCCTCCCATCTCCTGTCACGCGGTGACAGGGGGAAGCCGGGACCGGAGGGGCATCCCCGCTCCCATCTCCTGTCCCGCGGGGTGAATATGCGCCGATGCGGCAGCCATTTTTTTTTTCGCGACCCCGTTACTAACGCGGTGGTCTCGGGGTGGACCCCGAGCACCGCGTTATAACGGGGTTTACCTGTGTGTGTATATATATATATACACACACATATATACACACACACACACACACACACACATATATACACACACACACACACACATATATATACTGGTTCCGTTCCAGGGGCCCGCCGTATAGTGAAAATCGCCGGAAAGCGGATCCAGCGATTTTCAGTTCTGTGCATGCACAGAGCGGCGTTTTTGCCGTTCTGCGCATGCGCGGCCTATGGTCTGCGCGCACAGACACCGGTCTGCGCATGCGCACCGGGCGCAACCGCCCATTCTGCGCATGCGCGACGGAGAATCAAAGATGGCGACCCCCTTCTCGGTGCCGCCGTATCGGCGGATCGCCAAAAAGCGGGGCCCTGATGTATGTATATATATGTATGTATGTATGTATGTATGTATGTATGTATGTATGTATGTATGTATGTATGTATATATATGCAAGAGAAAAAGAGAGGACCCCGCATCCACAAGACATGTAAACACAACTAAATACCGACACTGGAAAATTTCAAACTACAGTGAGTTGTCGGTGGTGCTATAAGGGCAATGTAATAGATAGTGAGAGAGAAAAAAGGCCCTAAATAAAGCACTCTAGTATATGTATCAGTACAAATCACATAAGGTTTATTAATGTATTGTCACAGAACAAAAATGGTTAAAACAAAGCACAGAAATGTTTAAAATACAGCATGGATCCCCTGTACATTACAAGGCTAAACAATTCCCTCAAAGAAAATGCCCAGGATACACTCAGATAGTATTCTGAAACACCTGACAAAATAAACCTGGTGTGACACCCAACAGACTAAATGGTCACAGCTAAGGCTATGTAATCATCTGCAAAGATCAGAGTCACAGCTAAGGCTATGTAATCATCTGCAAAGAAGTCTAATATGCCTACTAGCCCCTGCAATATAGAGTTTGTCTAAAGCGACAATAAGTGGCAGGTAAGTGACAGCAGAGATACACAGATTAAAGCCTAAGAATACATGTTAGCCTATAGCTAGAGATAGTGATACATCACCTATGGTCAGGTACAGTGTGGTCGGTGCATTCAGGGTGGAACAAGGAGGGATGTTAGAGCATGGTAATGTGACCCAAAGAGGGGACAAACCAGGGGATCCTGCCTGCTGGACCTGCTCCTACGCGTTTCGGCACACAGCCTTCTACTGGGAATGGTCTATGTATATATATATATAGATAGATAGAGAGGACAAAAGGAAATCTGCAGCACTCACATGTAGAAAAAAGGTTTAATCAAAAAAACAGGACAGTCATACAGTCTCCAAAACAGAGCAACGTACGTTTCAGACTAGGTCTTTTCTCAAGCTCTTCTCAAGCTCTGTATATATACACACTATGTCAGGCATGAAAACATACCTTGTTTAAAAAAAAAAAAAAAAAAAAAAAAAAAAAAAAATGTGATGCATTGAAGTAAGCATTGTACACTACAAAAAAATTCATTAACAATTATATACAAGTAATGGACAATACATCAGAAATTTCTCTCCATACATTATCATTGCTATTTCTGCCTGGGTATGAATTAAATGTTCACGTTTGTAAACCTCAGAAATCACATTTTCAATAGTTGAGATATCCATATTCTCACAGCAAGCACAACGCAACTGACCGAAAGTCATCTGAACAGTATCCAGGCAGAAGAGCTTACTACATTTTCATTGGCTGTTAGCTGGTCACATGACCATGCTGTCTCGCTGCAATAGCAAACAAGTTTGTCTCCTCTGCTTTTGGTATCCTTGTAAAGCCTCGGGTATAGACACTTTGCCCGCGCGGAGGCGCGCTGAGGCTCAGGGAAAGCGGTGCTTTCCCTGGCCTTAGAGCGCGCGCCGTCCGTGGGCGTGTCTGGGGGCAGGCCAGTGACGTCACGGAGCTGGTTCGCCCTCATTGGGCGAACCGCTCACGTGACCGGCCCTGCGCTCCAGCGAGCGCCAAATCTGAAATCTTGGTAACACACACGCTTCCGCAAGTGTGCAGAAGCGTGCGCGAGCCCCTGCTAAAGCCGTTCTCATTGCGGCTGCAGGGGCTCAGTGCTGAGCGTGAGTGCGCCTCAGCAAGGCTGATCCTACTATGTCCCAGGCCATACTCACGTGCAAGCTCGCGCTCACTATGGCCATGCACTTTGAAATACACACGTTTGTTTGTAGCGTGAGCTATGTAGCTCGCTCCGTATCTTACACTATGGACGAGGCTTTAGTGAGTACAGCCTCTGAATGAGCTGTATGAAACCTGAATTGTAAAAGGAGTCTAGGACGTTTGGTCACAACCAAACCACCGCCACGCATGTCGCCGCCGGGACACCTCACCACTTCAGATTTTGGCGCGCATGCTCTGATGTCATCTTTAAACGCCAATGTCCCGTGTGCTCGCAGCGCCATTTATAAATGTCCCGCCCACCCACAGCTCTCTCTCTCTGTGGCGAGATGTCACTGTGGCGGAAGAGCGCCAGCGGCGGTCCCATTCCGTCCAGGAGGGCCGGGGAATGTAGAAAGTTGATGATCCGGGAGAACACGAGACGTTCTGCAGTTTGGAGGCAAACAGCAGGAGGGATACAGGGAGGTAGTTAGTAAGGCACGTAGGGTCTGGGGTGTTCTTGAGAATAGGGGCAACCACCGTGTGCTTAAAGATGGAGGGGAAAATGCCAGAGGTCAGGGAGGAATTAAAGACATGGACGAGAGGGGAACCAATGTGGGTGAGAGTGAATTCCAAGGGATAGGTGAGGGGGATGGAATGAGAAAGGTCTCAGGGTGACTAGATCTCTGCATAGCCTTTGTGCTCAAGACAGTGTCTGTGTGCAGGCTTCTCTGCTCTCCTCCTGTCAGCCCAAATGTGAGCTAAGGCTGAGGACCCGGTGTCGGCGCTGCACACGCGCCTGCCAGGCTGGCGGCGCGTGCAGCTGAGATCCCTGGTCCGCGGTGAGCTGCAGGTGGAAAGACGGGGCGTGGTGGGGGGTGTGGCCATGACATCACCCGGCAGGTTCACCCTCTGACTAAACCGCTGAGGGGCGTCGCAAGTTGTGAGCACAGATTTCCTGTCTTCAGAGAAATCTGTTCGCGCAACACGGCGAGTAAGGTGGGTAGCGGGCCCGGCCCCATTGAGGGGCGGCTCTTGTCCCTGCAGCGCTCGCTATGCTCGCTATGCAGCAGGGACCTAGCCTAAGGAATCTCTCTCCTGTTGCTCACATCAGGCTTTTTACAGAGCTCTCATTAATCCAGGTGGAGACTAGTTAATTGAGTATGTAAGGTGAAGATTGGAAAGTAGAATCGCCAAAGTCCAAAAATGCACCATCAGCTCACCAAGTTGAGGGCTAAAAAAGTTTTATTAAGACTACATAAGATGAAAATAAGGAAACAAACAAAAAACTAATACATAACAACCCATTGAGTGACTGCAATTAACTCTCTCTCTGCTGGATTCTCTGAGCTCTGAGGTTGCTTTATTTAAACAGGAATAAGTCCCTGTTACATACGGTCTAAAGTTTTACAACATTTAGGGAAAACAACAAAAATAACATTATACATACATGCTACACGGGCCAAGTAGTTCCCATCTGCCATCAAAGTCTGTCTGTGATAATTATATTTTTAATACTCCCAATAAATGTAAGTTGCCTTTAACACAATTAAGTTTCCTTTCTAATAATTTCTAATGTATTATAATGCAACAAGCATTTTTTGTTTCTATAGCAACTATTTACAAAGTTACATCCCCTTCCTCTTTTGAAACAGACTCTGGCACACCCCTTTTTGAGCCCCGCCCTCTCTCTAGCAGTGCACCAATAGTATCTAGTGACTGCCTGGTCACATGATCTCCCCCCCACAGAACTTTGCATCTTTGGTCTTCTTCTGCTGCCCTGACAGCCATTTAGTGAACCCTCGAGCCGAATCTTTGCCGATCGATCATAGGAGAACAATGGATTGTACTGATGTACATATTAAAGGGGGGAAATACAAATGGACGGCTGCTGTAACAGGACCAGCGGCCGCGCCATGTTCCATCCCACAATCAGCAGCCACTCTCATTTTGCTTCAACATTATCCCTCATTCCCCCTAGAGCAGGGGTGGCCAACTCCAGTGCTCAAGAGCCACCAACAGGTCAGGTTTTCAAGATATCCCTGCTTCAGCACAGGTGGCTCAAACAGTAGCTCAGTCAAAGACTATGCCACCTGTGCTGAAGCAGGGTTAGCTTGAAAACCTGACCTGTTGGTTGCCCTTGAGGGCTGGAGTTGGCCCCCTGGCTCTAGAGTGTAAGCTCCCGGGATCAGGGCCTCATTGCCGTCTGTATCCATTTCTCCTCACTTTGAATGCAACGAGCAAATCTCTGGGCCGCGCCGCAGAATATCCCGGCGTTATACAAATAATCAATACACACAACTGTCAGAGAACCTGCGAGTATTCACAGGAAGTATTAGTACTTTAATACCTGTAGTATATATTTATGTAGTGTAATGTAGTGAAATACCCAATATTATAATTTGCTCTTTCCCCATGGTAAATCTAAACCTTTTAACACCGTCTCGAACACTTAACAGTGCGTGCGTGTCGCTTAGCAGCGTGCGTGTCGCTTAGCAGCGTGCGCGTCGCTTAGCAGCGTGCGCATCGTATAGCAGCGTGCGCGTCGCTTAGCAGCGTGCGCGTCGCTTAGCAGCGTGCGTGGGTCGCTTAGCAGTGCGTGTGGCGCTTAGCAGTGCGTGTGTCGCTTAGCAGTGCGTGTTTCGCTTAGCAGTGCGCGTGTCGCGTGTAGCTTAGCAGTGTGCGTGTCGCTTAGCAGCGCGCGTCGCTTAGCAGTGCGCGTGTCGCTTAGCAGTGCGTGTCGCTTAGCAGTGCGCGTGTCGCTTAGCAGTGCGCGTGTCGCTTAGCAGCGCGCGTCGCTTAGCAGTGCACGTGTCGCTTAGCAGTGCGTATCGCTTAGCAGTGCGTGTTGCTTAGCAGTGCGTGTCGCTTAGCAGTGCGTGTCGCTTAGCAGTGCGCGTCGCTTAGCAGTGCGCATGTCGCTTAGCAGTGCGTGTCGCTTATTAGTGCGCGTCGCTTAGCAGTGCGCGTGTCGCTTAGCAGCGCGCGTCGCTTAGCAGCGCGTGTCGCTTAGCAGCGCGTGTCGCTTAGTAGTGCGTGTGTCGCTTAGCAGTGCGTGTGTCGCTTAGCAGTGCGTGTGTTGCTTAGCAGTGCGCGTCGCGCTTAGCAGTGCGTGTCGCTTAGCAGTGCGTGTGTCACTTAACAGTGCGTGTGTCACTTAGCAGTGCGCGTCTCGCTTAGCAGCGCGCGTGTCACAAGTATAATATTCAGACAATAACAAGGTTTGTGAAAGTCTATTGTATGCAGCTGAAAGACGAAAGTGATTAGTAAACCACAGTGAGACACAAAGTGTTACTTACACAGCACTAATTAACACTGTCACTGGGGAAATGGGGATTTTGTTGTCAGTTTTTTTTAACATTTGTAATTGACCTTAAATTTCCAAATAACCACATTTAAATGTTTGCTTTAAAGGTGCAAACCATACAATATCCTACGTGTGTTTTTTTTGTTTGTTTTTTAATGAATCCGTTCTGTAGTATTAGATACTTCCTTATTTTAAAATTCAACTCAATGCTATTTGTAATGAGTGTTAATATACTGAGCATCCTTTCATTTCTATAGCAGGTTTAGCCCACCTCCCCAGCAGTGCAAGATATCTGTAACACTTTCCTGTTTGGGATCATTTGTTGCCAATGTTCCCAGCAGTTTGAGCTGCAAACTGTAACAATAGATCATGTTACCTTAGTAATATTACAATACATTGTAGCTGCTGAGTTACACTGACTGAAGGATTGATTAAAACTGGAAGGCAGCCATTTAGTGAACCCTGGGAAGCAGGATTGTGCTGATCGGGAGAACCAATCGATCGTCAGCTTAGGTAGTTTTCAATAAAGGCAAACAAAGGCGGTGTATATTCAAACAAAAGAAAGATTTGTTATTTTCTTTAAGCTGCTTGGATTGATCCTGCAAGAAGAACTTTCTTATTATTGAGTTGATTGATTATACATTTCTATAGAGAAAAGCCTTTTATGCGTACGGTTCATTTTCCCAGCAGGCTACGTGCTTGTACATTATCTTATGTCACACTTCCTGTCTGCAGCCATTGTAACCAGAGCTCCCTGTTACACACACTGTGTATTGTGTTGCTGTATTCCTGCCATACCCGATGAGGGACCAGGAGAGGTTGAAAAGCTTGTAACAGATCAACCACTTGTTGGTCCAATAAAAAGGTCTCATATCCCCTCCTCCCTCTCCCTCCTGTGTTACTTATTATTGGGATCTCAGAATGGGGAATACGGAGAGAGGAGAGTGCCGCCTCTGCCTGCGCAAACTCTTGTTGAACACACAGAGAAATCAGACAGAAGGGAGAAGCCAGAGGAAATCACACACCCTCTTCCAAGTCTCATCTCACCGTCTACACACACACACACACACACACACACACACACACACACACACACACACACACACACACACACACACACACACACACACACACACACACACACACACACACACACACACAAGTCTCATCTCACCGTCTTTATACACACACACACACACACACCTCAAGCCTCATCTCACCGTCTTCACACACACACACACACGTGTCAGCTAACTGTCTTTACATAATAACACACACACCAGACTGATTCGGACATACGGACACACACACTTGGATTTTTGGACTTATGCACGAAAAACTTTTTTCTATTTTTGATTCGCCTACATTGGCCGCGATCTGCTTATATAAGGTGTGCAATATGGGTGTGTGTTTGTGTCGGAGTCAGTCTGGCGTGTGTGTCCCCAAGTCAGTCCGGCGTTTGTGTGTGCGTCCCTGAATCAGTCTGGTGTGTGTCCGAGTCAGCCTGGCATATGTGTGTATGGGGGGGGGTCCGAGTCAGTCTGGTGTTTGTGTGTGTGTCCGAGTCAATCTGGCATGTGTGTGTGTGTGTGTACGAGTCAGTCTGGCATGTATGTCCGTGTCAGTGTGGCGTCTGTGTCCCAGAGTCAGACTGGCGTGTGTGTGCGTGTCCGAGTCAGTCTGGGCTGTGTGTATGTGCCCGAGTCAGTCTGGTGTGTGTATCCGAGAGACAGACAGACAGACAGACAGACACACACAGCTCTTAAAATATTGAAAGCCCACCTCCCCAATTCCCCATCATTCCCCGGGTCAGTTTTATCGCCCGTTTCCCAATCACCCGTGTGAAGCCTAAAATGGGATTGCGCTTTTAACAAATATCACACAACACACGCGCTGGTGCCGAGCTCACGGAGGTGCCGTGACCACGGCTGAGTGAGTAGGCCAGTTTATAAAAACACAATGGCGGCCATCTTTAATAGGCCCTGAAGAAAATTATATATATATATATATATATATATATAATTTTCTTCAGGGCCTATTAAAGATGGCCACCATTGTGTTTTTATAAACTGGCCTACTCACTCAGCCGTGGTCACGGCACCACGGCATATATATATTAGCTTCGCCCGGGGAATGTAATATTGAATATATGCCTCCGCCCCCGCTGGCAGCACATCTCCCCAGCGCCCCCCTTCCCCTCCCTCCCCCCCCCCCCTGCGGCACATCTTCAGCATTTATAGGGAAACTTTATTTGTAGAGATGAAAATATACACAATAGTGATCGCACTAAACAAATTGTTCTACATGTGGTTTGTTTTGCGGTATATTTATTGGGTGTATAAGGATATATATCTGAGAAGCCCCCACTCCTCTGTGTGGCAGACAGGAGCCATCTTGTGACAGACACACACGCCATCACCTCATAGCCACTGACCATTGCCTCACAGCAAACACCCCTGCCACCCGTAAAAGGATGTTTAATCCGGATTCGCACAACTTTCTGGTCATATTATTTGTTTTATTACTGGGACAGGTCTGCGCCAGTCACTGCCCCGGGGACTGACCAACGCGAACATATACACATGAAATACGTGCTGCTGTACAGGAGGGTCCTTGCTCGGTATACTCACTCTGCCCTCGAACTGCTTCTCATCCACGTCACTCATGGCGGCTGCTGCTCTAACAAAGCGGATACGCGAGGAAAGGTCAGACCGGCGGCGGCGGCTGCTGCTGCTCCCGTGCGTATCCAAATCCCTCTGCGCTTTTTCCTCTCCGTCTTTTGTTTCCCCCCCACCCCCCCGTTGGTACATCTCCCCCCAGTGACGGCACATCTCCCCCCCCTCCCCCCCGTTGGAACATCTCCCCCCCCGCTAGCTGGCACATCTCCCCCCCGCTAGCTGGCACATCTCCCCCCCCCTCCCCCCCGTTGGAACATCTCCCCCCCCTCCCGCTGGCACATCTCCCCCGCACATCTCACATGACCAGTGATTCCCAACCTTTTTTGTTTGGAGGAACCCTTTAAGTATTTTGTAAAATTTCGGGGAACCCCTATCTGGATGACATGTTCGACAGGGGTAAATCACAAAATAGATGTGTAAAGCAGTGGGGGTAATAAATAATAATTAACTCATACTTTTGAATTAACAATGTGTATATATTTTGTAATGATTTTGGTTTAAACATCTCCCATCACCCCCCCCCCTGCATCTCACATCACCCCCCCCCCTGCATCTCACATCACCCCCCCCTGCATCTCACATCACTCCCCACGGATCGATCTCTCTCCCCCTCCCTCTGCGCCTCCCTCTGCGCCTCCCTCCACTCCCTCTGCGCCTCTCTCTATACACACACACACTCTGTCTCAGTCACACACTAGCTCACACACACTGACACACACTAACACACTGACACAGTGTGACACACACAAAGTTTGCAGCAAGCAAAAGTAGCCTCTCTCCCTCCCTCACTCACATACATGTAAGTAGAAGCAGCAGCCTCTCGCCCCCCTGCTCCCCCAAGTGCCGGGCTGCTAGAGCACGCTCCGAGGAGGGAGGAGGAGAGCGTAGGGGGGGGGAGCCAGGGACACTGCTCCATGGAGCCCCGGTTGAGAATCACTGCACATGACACACGCTCGATCCAGGCAAGGACACGCCCCCTTCCTTAGTAGCCACGCCCCCTCTCCTGCACTAAGAGATTTGCTGGACATTAGAATGTCCATAATTTGGGAGGTGAGTGACATTGGAAGCTCAAAATAGTTGCGTTGATCTCAAATCCGCAGCAGAATGTAAAGTGACATTTTCGTGGTGCTATGTGGTGCCGTTTGTGAGATTTCAATTCTTCTGACATACAAACAAATGGAAAACGGAATCCAACTTAGAATTATAGTACAGATATATATTTCTAACAATCCAATGATTGTGTAACAAGGCTTTTTGAGAGACAATAAATACATTTGTTCAAAAGAAGTAAAGATGGTTCATTCACCCCCAGACAGGCTGGCATCTGTACCCCAAAATCATTTTTTCACCCTCATTGTACTGCGCTATGGAATTCATTGGCGCTTTAGACAGCGTACCTAGTGGTAATTAGAAGAACGAAGACATGTGAGAGCGTGCTGGGGGTTCTATAGTGTTATACAAATGCGCAGAATCAACCAGAACACACAGGATTAGGTCAGGGGGCTCAACTCCAGTCCTCAAGGGCCACCAACAGGTCAGGTTTTCAGGCTATCCCAGCTTCAGCACAGGTGGCTCAAGCAGTCCCAGCTTCAGGACAGGTGGCTCAATAAGTCCCAGCCTCAGCACAGGTGGCTCAATCAGTGCCTGCTTCAGCTCAGGAAGCCCAATCAGTCCCTGCTTCAGCACGGATGGCTTAATAAGTTTAGCTTCAGCACAGGTGGCTCAATGAGTCCCAGCTTCAGCACAGGTGGCTCAATCACTCCCAGCTTCAGCACAGGTGGCTCAATCACTCCCAGCTTCAGCACAGGTGGCTCAATCACTCCCAGCTTCAGCACAGGTGGCTCAATCACTCCCAGCTTCAGCACAGGTGGCTCAATCAGTCCCAGCTTCCGCCCAGGTGGCTCAATCAGTCCCAGCTTCAGCACAGGTCTTCGACTAAGCCTCTGATTGAGCCACCTGTGCTGAAGCAGGCATAGCCTGAAAACCTGGCCCGTTGGTCGCCCTTGAGGACTGGCAACCCCTGGTCTATAGTATCAATAACTCGTAGGTAGGTCTCTTACCAGCATAGTACCGCCATCCCAGCCGCGCTCAGCACCACTACTCTTTACCGGCTTTCTAAAAAGGTCTCCCTCTGAGGCACCCACATTGTACCTCACGTCCCACCGCCTTCCAAATTTCTTATTACCAGGGGCAGACCCCGGCCTGCCCTGGCAAATCCCGGCAGGTAGTAAGCCCGTGTCCCGGTGTGCGGGGAGGACTTACAGCTCCGTGCAGGACGACTCCCGCATCCGGCAACAGCCCACGGCTTCCCGCGCCACGTTTGGGAAGGCGAGGGAGGGTGTGCCCCGTCACCCTGCAGACAGGCAGCAGCGGGGACGGGAGAGCTGCAGGCCCCGGCCGCCGTTGGAAAGTGTGGGCTCTCGGAGGGTTTCCTGCCTGCAGCTTCCCCTCCCGCCCGCTGCAGCACACAGCAGCGTAATGGCCGGGATCAGATTACAGAACCTCCTGCAGCAGCGCCTGCTCCCACACAGGGGAGAACACGGAAGTGGGTTGCCTAGTCCCCCCCCACCAGGTCACCTTTAACCCCGTCCCCACCGGCTGCGGGGACCTGCGGTCCCATTTAGAGCCTAAGGCAACCGACAGTGGCGTATGTGCAAGCACGTGGGACAAAGAGCGAGTGCGAGAGTGCGAAAGAGTGCGAGAGTGCGAAAGAGTGCGAGAGTGCGAAAGAGTGCGAGAGTGCGAAAGAGTGCGAGAGAGTGCGAGAGTGCGAGAGTGCGAGAGTGCGAAAGCGTGCGAGAGTGCGAAAGCGTGCGAGAGTGCGAGAGTGGGAAAGAGTGCGAGAGTGGGAAAGAGTGCGAGAGTGGGAAAGAGTGCGAGAGTGGGAAAGAGTGCGAGAGTGGGAAAGAGTGCGAGAGTGGGAAAGAGTGCGAGAGTGGGAAAGAGTGCGAGAGTGGGAAAGAGTGCGAGAGTGGGAAAGAGTGCGAGAGTGGGAAAGAGTGCGAGAGTGGGAAAGAGTGCGAGAGTGGGAAAGAGTGCGAGAGTGGGAAAGAGTGCGAGAGTGCAAAAGAGTGCGAGAGTGCAAAAGAGTGCGAGAGTGCAAAAGAGTGCGAGAGTGCAAAAGAGTGCGAGAGTGCAAAAGAGTGCGAGAGTGCAAAAGAGTGCGAGAGTGCAAAAGAGTGCGAGAGTGCAAAAGAGTGCGAGAGTGCAAAAGAGTGCGAGAGTGCAAAATAGTGCGAGAGTGCAAAATAGTGCGAGAGTGCAAAAGAGGGGGAGAGTGCAAAAGAGGGGGAGAGTGCAAAAGAGGGGGAGAGTGCAAAAGAGGGGGAGAGTGCAAAAGAGGGGGAGTGCAAAAGAGGGGGAGAGTGCGAGAGTGCAAGCGTGCGAGAGTGAAAGCGTGCGAGAGCGCGAAAAAGAGAGTGCGGGTGCGCGAAAAAAAAGAGAGAGTGCGGGTGCGTGAAAAAGAGAGAGTACGGGTGCGCGAAAAAGAGAGAGTGCGGGTGCGCGAAAAAGAGAGAGTGCGAGCGAGAAAGAGAGTGCGAGCGTGAAAGAGAGTGCGAGCGTGAAAGAGAGTGCGAGCGTGAAAGAGAGTGCGAGCGTTAAAGAGAGCGAGTGAGAGTGCGACAGAGTGAGTGTGCAAGCGCATATGTGCACAAGTGCGAGAGTGCAACACTGCGCATACGAGAAAGTGCAAGAGTGCATGCGAGCATGAAAGTGCGCGTTTGAGTGCGAGAGCACGAGTGAAAGTGTGCATTTGAGAAAGCGCGTGAGAGTGCCCGTATGAGAGTGAGAGTGCCCGTGTGAGAGAGAGAGAAAAAGAGTGCCCATGTGAGTGTCCCGTGTGTGACAGTGCCCGTGTGTGTGAGAGAGAGCCCGTGTGAGAGAGTGCCCGTGTGAGAGAGAGTGCCCGTGTGAGAGAGAGTGCCCGTGTGTGTGAGAGAGAGTGCCCGCGTGAGAGAGAGAGTGCCTGTGTGTTTGAGAGAGAAAGTGCCCATGTGAGAGTGCTCGAGTGTGAGAGAGAGTGCCCGTGTGTGTGAGAGCCAAAGAGAGAGAGACAGAGTGCCCGTGTGACAGTGAGAGAGTGCCCGTGTGAAAGAGAGAGAAAGAGAGAGTGCCCATGTGAGAGATTGAGAGTGCCCGTGACAGAGAGAAAGAGAGAGAGACGTGTAACAGAGAGAGAGTGCCCGTGACAGAGAGAAAGAGAGTGAACGAGTGACAGAGATAGTGTGCCCGTGTGTGAGATTGAGTGTGCCCGTGTGTGAGATTGAGTGTGCCCGTGTGTGAGAGAGAGAGTGCCCGTGAGAGAGAGAGTGCCCGTGAGAGAGAGAGAGAGTGCCCGTGCGAGAGAGAGAGTGCCCGTGCGAGAGAGAGAGTGCCCGTGCGAAAGAGAGAGTGCCCGTGCGAAAGAGAGAGTGCCCGTGCGAAAGAGAGTGCCCGTGCGAAAGAGAGAGTGCCCGTGAGAAAGAGAGTGCCCGTGCGAAAGAGAGAGAGTGCCCGTGCGAAAGAGAGAGAGAGTGCCCGTGCGAAAGAGAGAGAGAGTGCCCGTGCGAAAGAGAGAGAGAGTGCCCGTGCGAAAGAGAGAGAGAGTGCCCGTGCGAAAGAGAGAGAGAGTGCCCGTGCGAAAGAGAGAGAGAGTGCCCGTGCGAAAGAGAGAGAGAGAGTGCCCGTGCGAAAGAGAGAGAGAGAGTGCCCGTGCAAAAGAGAGAGAGTGCCCGTGCAAAAGAGAGAGAGTGCCCGTGCAAAAGAGAGAGAGTGCCCGTGCAAAATAGAGAGAGTGCCCGTGCAAAAGAGAGAGAGTGCCCGTGCAAAAGAGAGAGAGTGCCCGTGCAAAAGAGAGAGAGTGCCCGTGCAAAAGAGAGAGAGTGCCCGTGCGAGAGAGTGCCCGTGCGAGAGAGTGCCCGTGCGAGAGAGTGCCCGTGCGAGAGAGTGCCCGTGCGAGAGAGTGCCCGTGCGAGAGAGTGCCCGTGCGAGTGAGTGCCCGTGCGAGTGAGTGCCCGTGCGAGTGAGCATGAGTGCACGTGAGAGTGCACGTGCGAGAGAGCGTGCACGTGCGAGAGTGCACGTGTGAGTGCGAGAGTGCACGTGTGAGTGCGAGAGTGCACGTGTGAGTGCGAGAGTGTGCACGTGTGAGAGTGTGCGAGAGTGCACGTGTGAGAGTGCGAGTGCACGTGTGAGAGTGTGCGAGAGTGCACGTGTGAGAGAGTGCACGTGTGAGAGAGTGCACGTGTGAGAGAGTGCGAGAGTGCACGTGTGAGAGAGTGCGAGAGTGCACGTATGAGAGTGCGAGAGTGCACGTGTGAGAGTGCGAGAGTGCACGTGTGAGAGTGCGAGAGTGCACGTGTGAGAGTGCGAGAGTGGACGTGTGAGAGTGCGAGAGTGCACGTGTGAGAGTGCGAGAGTGCACGTGTGAGAGAGTGCACTTGTGAGAGAGTGCACTTGTGAGAGAGTGCACGTGTGAGAGAGTGCACGTTTGAGAGTGCGAGAGTGCACGTGTGAGAGTGCGAGAGTGCACGTGTGAGAGTGCGAGAGTGCACGTGTGAGAGTACGAGAGTGCACGTGTGAGAGTGTGAGAGTGCACGTGTGAGAGTGTGCACGCGTGAGTGTGCAAGAATGCACGTGTGAGAGTGCACGTGAGTGTGCGAGAGTGCACATGTGTGTGAGAGTGTGAGAGTGCCTGTGTGACAGAGAGTGAATATTACGCACATGTTTTGAGAGAGCGCGAGATTGAGTACGAGTTCGCGGGTGTGAGATTGAGTGCGAGCGCACGTGTGAAAGAGAGTGCAAGTATGTGAGAGAATGCGAGTGCGCAACAAGTCACCCACTGATAGGCTGCTGGGTCGAGCAGGTGCGTCCTATTGTGCCGTCCAATTAGGAGTGGGGGCGGGATCCTTAGCAGATGCACGTGCACTGCGCGTCACCGGCGTACCCGACAGGCAACCCGATCACGCGCCACGGCACCCGCGTCAGTTCGGGGGCGGAGACCGGAGGCGGGACCCAAGGGAGGACGGGAGTCCCGTGAGTGATTGACACGCCGCGTACTGCTGTCGTCAGGACGGGGGCAGAGTCCGGAGGCTGGACCAGAGGGAAACCAGGGAGCCCGCGTACCGCCCGCGTGCCTCCATCGCCAGACTGGGGCCGCGGAACAGGAACTGCAAGCTGGGGAACCGACCGCACTGCCCACAAACCGACGTTGTAACACCTTTTCCTCGTGTCTCCAGAACCAAGAGGAAAGGTGAGGGTTAAGGGGTCTGAACCGCCAGAATGGCGGGTCCTCAGTCTGCTCCTCTCTGTGCACACTACACTTCCATCTAATCTGTCTTCTCCTCTCCTTGCTGTCTCTGTTTCCTCTTCCTACTCACCTTGCGGTCTCCCCTCCCCTCGCTTTGCACTCCCTCCTGCCTGATGTGAACACTGCTCTCCATTCCCTCCGCCCTTGAAGTCTCTCTGGCGCCTCCCCTCCTTGCAGTCTCTCTGGCTCCTCCTCTCCTAGCTATCTCTTTCTTTTCCTCTCCTTGTGGGCCCTCTTTCCCTCTCCCCTCCATCATGCCCTGCTCCTCTTTTCACTCTCTCCTCCCTTCCTTGCACTCCCTGCCTTACTGTGGCTGCTTCTCTGTGCACACTGCACTCCCTCCTCTCCTATTTATCTAATCCACTCCTAGCTGTCTCCACTGCCATTATACCCCCCTCCCTGTGTTTCCTGGGCGAGTGAGAGGCGGCTCGGTCTGTCACAGAGGGGGAGGAATGTATTTATATCTTTATTTATAAAGCGCAGACAGTGTACTCAGCGCTTCACAAAGACAATACAGGACAGAGAATTTTAATAATACAATAAGCTCTGCAAAGTCAGACAGTCCAAAAGGAAATGCCTGCCCCGAAGAGCTTACAATCTAAGTGGTATGATGGGGGAGAGTTACAGAGAAGGCAGGTGAGGGAGTAAGTGCAGGAGATGGCAGTGCTTGGCCACAATGGGTGGTAGGACAGTCGACATGAGTGCAGGATATTGG
>NC_134501.1:40389914-40587378 GCF_040206685.1 Ascaphus truei | reverse complement strand
AGTTATGGATCATCGTAGTATGCCATGGTCAGGAGCGGGGATAGTCGGAGTCCGGGAACAAAGCCAAAAGGTCAGACAGGAGCTAGAGGAAACCACAGGACAAGGTAGGGAAGCAGGGAGGCATGGATGCAGTGAACACTTTGCACTGAATTAAGTATTATGCTCAGCCAGAAGGGTGAGAAGAAGGGTGATTCCATCGTCGACTCACTGCGAAGATTATTATGTGCGAACTCAGCCCAGGACAAAAGGTATCGGATGAACAGCTCCAAAGTTTGGTTGGTTCGTTCCGTCTGACCATTGGCTGGGGAGCCGAAGGGAAATGCAGTGAGATCACCAATTGTTTACAAAATGAACGCCGACATTTTTAAATGAATTGCGACCCCCGGTCCAACACAATGGCCTGTGGTACCCCATGGAGGCGAAAAATCTCTTTAATGAACACCTCTGAGAGTTTAGAAGTGTTGGGAAGGCCCTTCAGTGGGATAAAGTGTGTCTGCTTGGAGAAGCGATCTACTACCACCAGAATGGTGTTTATTCCTTTGGATTTGGGTAGCTCTACAATGAAGTCCATGGATAAGTGGGTCCATGGACGGTCTGGAATAGAGAGAGGTAAAATAAGTAACATAGGTTTGTTACGGGGAGTCTTGTTATGAGCACATGTAGAGCACGCTGTGACGAATTCCTTGATATCTCTGCGCATACCCAGAGTACTTTCTGCTCTCCTCTCCTGCAGTCCCTGATCAACCCGGATGCATAGGGCGATGAGTTCCTCGAGGTCCGTGGAACGCAATTGTGCAGCGAGCTCGTCCTTCAGGAACTCTGAAAGGCCTTGCCAGAAAGCGGCTGTTGGTGCCTAGTCGTTCCATCTGGTCTCGGGCGGCAATAGTGCAGAACTCAAATATCGCATATCGAGCGACGGAACGATTACCTTGGGAGATATGCAACAAGGAAGAAGCAGTCGTTACCTTTCGTCCAGGCGTGTCGAACACTCTGCGGAACTCCCGGGTGAAACGTCCGATATCATTAGTGAGATCCGATATCCGTTCTCAGATGGGTGAGGCCCAAGCCAGAGCATCATCAATAAGTAGCGAAATGATATACGCCATCTTAGATCTTGAAGAGATAAATCGAGAGTGCATTACCTCGAATTGGATACAGCATTGGTTAGAAAAAACCACGGCAGCCATGAGGGTCGCTCCCATAGTGATTAGGTGTGGGCAGTCATGGTTCTGAAGTCGTGACCAAAGGAACAGGAGTGAGGACTGGGGCAGGCGCCCCGGAAGAGCTGGAAGTAAGGTTCCGGTCAGTGAGAGTTTGAACGGTCTGTTGCAGACGCTCCATGCACTGATTGTTCTGTTCAATAATACTCTCCAATTTGGAAAACATGCTGGCGTGTGTGCGAAAGACTCGCCCACCTCAGCGGGGTCCATGTTTTTGGGGCTGAGCATACTGTAACATAGTGCTCACCACAAACAGAACGCGACCGTGAGGCTGAGGTGGGGATTGAATAAAACCGACCTCCAGCCACGTGAGCGTGCCCAGAGTGCAGGGTCGTAGTCGTTTAGCCGGGTCGGGATTAGAGAGGTGCGGATCGTCGTAGGTACTTGCCATGGTCAGGGGTTGGAGAGTTGTGGATCATCATAGTATGCAGTGGTAAGGAGCGGGATAATCGGAGTCCGGGTACAAAGACAAAAAGGTCAGACAGGAGCTAGAGGAAATCACAGGACAAGGTAACAAGGCAGGGATGCAGTAAACACTTCGCACCGAATGAAGTATTATACTCAGCCATCTACCAAGGGGATGACTGAGCCTATATACTACCAGGAACCAATGGGAGACCAGCAGGGAAGAGCGTCAGCAATAAGTGATTGTGTGATAGGTAGGAGAGAAGTCCGCAAGGGACGTGATGTGTACCATTGAGGCCAGGCTTCGCTTGTCTACGTGCGCACGCCGTTTGTGCGCCATGCACGTGCGCCGCCGTCAGTACGGGACCGAAGAGATGAGGCGGGACCCACGGCGACCGTTTCTTCAGCTGTGGCGGCGCCTGTGTGCGGGGTGCGGAATCCATGGGGCTGCGAGAGCCAGGGATAGGAAGCTTGAGAGGCACCCGATTGCAGGCTGTGGCGGGTTTGCGCCGCGAGGTGCGCAACCCCAACCCCCGCGGGCCCTTACAATAAACACATTCCAGGCCGATCCTACCTCATCTAACACAATTTCAACCTCGTCTGTAACTGTTACATTTGCCAATAACATATACTATCTGTAACTGTCCATGAAATGTCTGTAAATATCATGTATAACCTCTGTTCATTTCATGTATTGTCACCATGACATACCTGAAAACGAGAGGTAACTCTCTGTATTACGTTAGACAGAAATAAAACCCACGAATCGGAAAGTGGCACATTTACCCGTCTCTACACGGGCGCCATCTTTTTAAGGCAGGGGGGAGCAACTCCAGTCCTCAAGACTCCCCCAACAGGTCACGATTTCAGGATATCCATGCTTCAGTACAGGTGGCTCAATCATAATGACTGCACTGTCTGTGCTGAAGCAGGGATATCCTGAAAACCTGACCGATTGGTGGCCCTTGAGGACTGAAGTTGGTCACTCCTGATCTATGGGAAGCAATGAGCTCCAACAGTGGTTGTTAAACGGGGGTCTCCTAGCCCCCAGTAATCCCGAAGGCCTGTTTAAATTCACACGCCCCTCTCCTACAGTTATACAGCAGGGCCCCGGGCATACAGCGGCTTCCGTTGTAAGGGCCCGCCGTATAGTGAAAATCACCGGAAAGCGGAACCGGCGATTTTCAGCTGTGCGCATGCGCATCCCGGCAATTTCCCCCGTGTGTGCATGCGCGACCTCCGTTCGGTGCGCGCAACCTACGCTCTGCGCATGCGCGCCGGCGGCAATAACCTGCTCTGCGCATGCGCGACCTCTGAGCAGACATGGCAGCCCCCTTCTCGGTGTCGCCGTATCAGCGGATCGCCAAAAAGCAGGGCGCCGAGAAGCGGGGCCTTGCTGTACATACATCTATCCATATATAGATGTATCTCAGCGGTTCCCCACCTTTATTACACTGTGCCCCCTGCTAGAAAATATTTGTCCCCCGAACCCCTAATGGATAAATCTTACTGGCTAGACTATTGCTAACACTGTGTGACCGATCCCAGGCGTATAGTGTCCTGAACTCGCGGGGGGAACACACGCTTAATAATCCCCCAAACTGGCCCCTCAATGTGTGCAGGCAGCATGTGGGGTATAGCCATCACTCACGGCGGGAGCTTCCAAAGTCACGACCCAAAGTCACGACCCAAAGGCCAACTCCAATCCTCAAGGGCCACCAGCATGTCGAGAGAGAGATAAAGAGAGAAAGAGAGAGGGGGTGGAGAGAGAGAAAGAGAGAGGGGGTGGAGAGAGAGAAAGAGAGAGGGGGTGGAGAGAGAGAAAGAGAGAGGGGGTGGAGAGAGAGAAAGAGAGAGGGGGTGGAGAGAGAGAAAGAGAGAGGGGGTGGAGAGAGAGAAAGAGAGAGGGGTGGAGAGAGAGAAAGAGAGAGGGGGTGGAGAGAGAGAAGAGAGAGGGGGTGGAGAGAGAGAAAGAGAGAGGGGATGGAGAGAGAGAAAGAGAGAGGGGGTGGAGAGAGAGAAAGAGAGAGGGGATGGAGAGAGAGAAAGAGAGAGGGGGGATGGAGAGAGAGAAAGAGAGAGGGGATGGAGAGAGAGAAAGAGAGAGGGATGGAGAGAAAGTGAGAGGGGTGTAGAGAGAAGAGAGAGGGGAGAGAGAGAGAGAGAGAGAGAGAGAGAGAGAGAGAGAGAGAGAGAGAGAGAGAGAGAGAGAGAGAGAGAGAGAGAGAGAGAGAGAGAGGGGGATGGAGAGAGAAAGAGAGAGGGATGGGGAGAGAAAGAGAAAGAGAGAAAGGGGGCAGAGGGAGGGAGGGGGCACCCTGTCTGTTGCTCTATAGAGGGGGGGGGGGCTACCTTCCTGTTGCTGCTCCTGAGAAAGGGGGACACCCTGTCTGCTGCTCCTGAGAAAAGGGGGGAAGGGCAACATCTGATGCTCCTGAGAGAGGGCGGGCACCCAGACTGCTGCTCGAGAGAAGGGGAGGGGGAAAGAGAGAGCATCAGAGAGGAGAGAGCACCCTGTGTGCTGCTCCAGAGAGAAAGGGGGAGGGGAGGAGAGAGCACCCTGTGTGCTGCTCCAGAGAGAAAGGGGGAGGGGAGGAGAGAGCACCCTGTGTGCTGCTCCAAATAGAAAGGGGGAGGGGAGGAGAGAGCACCCTGTGTGCTACTCCAGATAGAAAGGGGGGGGGGGAGAGTAGAGAGCACACTGTCTGCTACTCCAGATGGAAAGAGGGGGGGGGAGAGAAGTGAGCACCCTGTCTGCTGCTCCAGAGAGCAAGAGGGGGGGGGGGAAGAGAGCACAGTCTGCTGCTCCAGAGAGAAAGAGGGGGGGGGGGGGAAGGAGAGAGCACAGTCTGCTGCTCCAGAGAGAAAAAGAGAGGGAGGAGAGAGCACCCCGTCTGCTGCTCCAGAGAGCAGAGTGGGAGGGTCGGCACGCTGTGTGCTGCTGCTCTAGCAATGAGGAAGGGTTGGGGGGTGGGACGGGGAGGCCTACACATGACCTGCGTGGGGTACATAGAAGAGGAAGTACCTTGTTTGATTACAGGAGGGAGCATGTCTGGCTGCTCCTGATGTAATGATAGGGTGGGTGGGGGGGTGTCCCGTCAGCATGGCAGGAGGGGGTGGAGTGACTCGGATCACCCTGTCACTGGCTGGGCCCTGACACCCTATCTTCTGTCTACTGACTCTGGGAGGAGCTGGGAGGGTCTGCCGATCTCATCCTGCTGCTTGCAACACCCCAGCCTGCCCTGTGCATATGGGGATCGGGGGGGGGGGGGGTGCAGGCAATCACCTTGCCCTCTGCTGCCAGTAGGCCCAGAAACCCGGTCATCTCTTCTGTTGCAACAGTGTTAAAAGCCGTTCAAGTCAACAGTGAGATAGAGCGTGTGGTTACGCTGCAGCCGTAAAAGCAGTGATACTGTGTCCGACTTAGAACAGATATCGGATGGCCAACTCCATTCCTCAAGGGCCACTAACAGGTCAGGTTTAAAGGATATCCCGGCTTCAGCACAGGTGGCTCAATCAGTCCCAGCACCACCGTTTGCTCAATCTGTGGCTCAGTCTTCCACCTGTGCTGAAGCAGGAGATCCTTAAAACCTGACCTGTAGGTGGCCCTTGAGGACTGGAGATGGCCACCCTAGAACAGATCTATACTTCCATTCGGACATGGTGTGCTCCGTTCCAATATGGACAACTTATGTCACCCCAATATCCTGAGCCCAGGACGCCCTCGAAAAACAAGGAGGCAACGCTCAATGCATATAATTGACGCGCATTTGAACCTTTTGAGACTTGGGGGGCACGGGTTAGAATCCACCACTCCTCTTTCTAACCTTGAGCATTTCAGTTGTCCACATTAAAAAAATGTTTTTTTGCGTCAGGCGACGACGCCGCGTCGGAAGAATGTGGGTGAGGCTTGTGGGATTATAAAAGGGTCGCAAGCCAAAATCCTACATTGTAACACATTGCAATCAAGTCAAAAAGCGCTCACCCACGTAACCACGTGACCCTCCACAACAGCTGAAAACCTCATTTTTGAGCAGCGGTGAACGGCTGTTGTGAATTTACCACTAGTGACAGAGTTCGTTAAAGACTTCCAATTAGTGACAGAAGGGCAGGAGCTCAGGATAAAGTTATAATATATATCAAGATTCTTAGCATGGTCACCTAGATGGCCCATGAGGTATATATGTGTATATATATATATATATATATATATATATATATATGTGTTTATGTGTGTGTATATATGTGCGCGTGTGTGTGTATGTGTTACACACACACACACACACACACACACACACACACACAGGCCATCTAGATGACCACGATGCTAAGAATCTTTGAGTACTGTCAGACCTTCTAGAACATGGAACTGAAGAAACCCAACACAGACGCCTTTGTAGGTCAAGATTCAGTGCTGTGTCCATCGACTCTGCCAGCTGCCCCACACGATAAGTCTCTAAGCGATCAGTAAATGTGACGGCTTAGGATGAATCGGCACGGAGCTGACACACGGTATACAAAAGGTGAGGCCTCTGCCAGTTGCTCCGTGAAATGCCCTTTCAACAAAATAAATCGCCCCAGCTGTCTCGCTTCGCCGGGCAGAAGAACCTTGTGAGTGATGAAGTGGGTTAATAAGGGAGCACGGTATGAAAGTCCATCAGGCTGGTCCTAGCCACTTACACTTGGCCAACAATAGCAGAATTACCCTATTGTTTGGTCTGATAAGCCCCTCTATCTAGTGGCACCAGCAGACTACCATAGACATCTACTCTGCCGACACATATGGCATTTAGGTTACATATTTGCCTATTATTTTATATATTTAAGTAGACTTCTAGGGGATCCACCTGTTACGCACCTTAGCTGACCCGTAGACTTCTAGGGGATCCACCTGTTACGCACATCAGCTGACCCGTAGACTTCTAGGGGATACACCTGTTACGCACCTTAGCTGACCCCGTAGACTTCTAGGGGATCCACCTGTTACGCACATCAGCTGACCCGTAGACTTCTAGGGGATCCACCTGTTATGCACATCAGCTGACCCGTAGACTTCTAGGGGATCCACCTGTTATGCACATCAGCTGATATTATATATATATATAATCTCTCATATATATATATATATATAATATCTTATATATATATATATATATATATATATATAATCTTATATATATATATATATATATATATATATAGATATAGATATAGATATAGAGAGAGAGAGAGAGAGAGAGAGAGAGAGAGAGAGAGAGAGAGAGAGAGAGAGAGAGAGAGAGAGAGAGAGATACACACATACATCAATCTGTCACACACATTAGCTACTCTCAGACATGTATAGGATCAATGTGTTACACAAATTAGTTGACCCCACAGATATAAAAAGGTATATCTCTCTTACCAGAATGACCCTGTCCCAAACATCAGTTATCCATATAGGCTTGTATGGGGTCACCCAGTTAAATCCATCACTTGCCATTAATGACTTAATAGGATCACCCTGTATACACATAAGTTGCTCCATACACTTTAATAGGATCACCATCTTAAAAGTCATATCACCCTGTTACACACATCACTTGCCATTATAGACTTAATAGGATCAACCCATTACGCATAACCGCCCCCGCCCCACTGATCTGAATCACATCCCCCCTATTGAGACCAAAAACAAATCCCCCCATTGACTCAGTAAATTAACCCCTTCTCTGCCAGAGGGGCCTCCGTCGCCTTACAGGCCCCACTGCTAGCAACATAAAAAGGGTTACCTGCCACATTACTGGTCTCCAATGTGGCATCTCCGCCCTATACCTGCCGCCAACACCCCTAATTACCAGCACCCTCCAAACGAGAACAAGTTTTGGGGGGTCATCTAGCGTGCAAGGTACAAAGGGGATAACTCTTCCCGTGGCCCCTGAACATCCCACTCATCTACCCCACAGCTGGGTGACCCATGCCAGCCTTTTCCACCCATGGCACCTGTTTAATCCTGTAGGGGTAGCGAGGAGACACATTTGACACCTGGTAAGGGTGGCCACTGGTGTCACATTGCCTGGCACAGCACCCACCAAACTATCAAAAACCCCACACTAACCCCCCCTGCCAATAGGAAGGTGGTCCAACAGACCCGGCACTGAGGGAGTTAAGGAGAGCCCTCCTTGGCACACACTCCACATGTCACCCATAACACTGTCACAACGTGTCACCCACCGGTGATCCCATCACCATCACAGGAGAGAGAGGGGTCACAGCCAAAGGGACAGCGACCCACCCTTACCCCCTAACCACCCCACCCAGACCCCCTTATTACCCCACCCTTACCCTATTACTACCCCACCCTTACCACCCCACATGGGATCTTACCCGGGATCCCCGCCCGAGGCACGGCCGCACGGGGTGGAGACCAGGCTGCCCCCCGCCCCTGTGCTGATCACCGATGGATCGATCTCCCCCCACCCCGGTATGGGGGCAGGAGGAGGTGCTGGGGGAGGGGGATGATGCGCTGTGGGGAGCCCGCGTGTCCCCCCCAGTAGTGCTGCTCACCGACCCCCGCTACCACTTCCAGCGAGATCTTCCCCCGCCTCATTTGCATATCTGTGTCCTCGCCGCTGATTGGCCGGCCCGGCGGAGCGCCCCGGCTGGCGGGGAGAGAGAAGTGCGCAGCTCGGGGTTAGTGCGTGGTGAGGAGGAGGAGGGAGGCGGACGTGTCTGCCGGGGGCTCCCGCTGTCACAGCAGGGGCTGCCCCCCACCCTCCACCACACCTCGCTCCTCCTCACCATGACTCCCCCCCCACTATATGTGTGTCATATTCTCGCTATAACACTCCCGCTCGTGTATACAAGATAGTCTGTCAGGGCAGAGTGCTGACATGGGGAGGGGTGGAGGCCCAATATGGCCACTTCATGACAGACCAGCTCTGATGCTGAGGAGCGATGGGGGATGGGGATGGGGATGGGGGGGGGGGGGGGGGGGGGTAAGACGCTCACCTCTATATATTTATCACACCCACTTTATAAATAATACAAGCAGTATCAAGTTGGGTTGTAGGGTGGGCCAACATGGCAATTTAGTCACAGCAAACATCACAGCTCCTATGCTGGGAATTGGGTTGAAGCCAGGAGGCCTCATTGTAGTTTAGATCAGTCTGTGTTATATATATATATATATATATATATATATATATAACGGGTATTCCACCCCACCCAATCGCATATATAGTGTGGGTGCGGAGAACATACAGTGTTACCAGGTGTGGTGCTTTACCTGTTAGGCTCACAGGAGGGCTGAGCTTCCGCCACGGGGAACCAGGGGTAATTATATTAAGAGTAACCCTGTACTCGGTGCAGCGCCTCCACCTGCGATGGTTCCTAGCAGAGCAGGAATTGTTCCTCGCAGGACACATACAAATATTCAGCACACTTATGTATAACCAATAAGGCTTTTACTTATGATCATAGGAACGTAGTATGCATAACATTCATGAATCAACAGGTGTCCCTCTCTAGAGGAGACACTAACTCACACGTCTCGCAGGACGCTACCTTCTATCTTGCGCTACGGCGGACGCCAACAATTTACGCGCCACGGCGGACGCCAACACTTCACCCAAACCCTCCACCGGATGATCCCACCCCGTGTCCAGTAACCCCACACAATGTCCCGCACGCTCAAGTCATATACATGTGTGTGACTGCGCAGCCACTATGTCTGGTAATAGGTTTTGTTGGTGCACTTGATGTTATGGATTACCTGCCGAGCACTCCAGTGCTCGGGCCTGCCACGGGCTTCGAAAAGGATCAGACGAGCTCCTACACGATATCCCAGATCCACCCGCGTGGTGATCCGTCAGGGGCGATCCCACCCTGAATATTGTCCAGCTCTCTTTAATGAGAGAGACTTGAGCCCCAGTCTCTCAGCAGGAACGCAGCGTCCACTGTGTCCCTAACTAACAAATAGCTAATGGGGCAGGGTCCCTAACCTAGGGCCTGTCCCTACAAAACTCAGCTACTGTGACTCAGGGCTATCTGGGGCCTAGGGGACTGCTGGCCTAGTGCAGGGAGTCACTGACTCCTGCAGCCCTAACTCCTTCGCCTAGCTGCTCCGGTCACCAACTAACGTGCTCCTCGTGCGTGAAATGTATCTAATTCTCCCCAAGCAGGAGCTTCTGTAGCCCTATTGGCTCCCTGGCGTCATGGGGCCGCTCCAGAGGCTCATGGGACTTGAAGTCCCATTACAGAGCCCTCCTCTCATTGGTGGCATCTTCGCGCGCTTGTACTGCGCATGCGCGATCTCACCAGGGCCTCCCGTCGCATCGGCAGTCTGCGCATGCGCGAAGAACTGTCATGGTGGCGCCCTGCACCGGGAACCGCCGGGTGCGCCTCGCAACCCGACCGCGGCCCTAGCAACCGGCCGCACGCGTCCCCACACCTCCCCGCGAACGCCGCATCTACTCCCGACCGCCGCACAGTGAGTACCCAGAGGGGGGGGGTCACAAGCAGAAGGGGGGACCTGGCTACATATATATATATATATCGACAAATCACCCAAAAATCTACTCGCCACCTAGCCCTGCCCCTAGTCCACCCCCAGACCTGCTTTTTAAAAAAAATAAATGAATAAATTCCTAGTAAGAACAACATTCGTTTTTGACAATAGTTTATTTATTGTATTACATTATACTACAATTAGTCCTTGTTGTGTATATGTGTGTATGTGTGTGTAAATGTTCCTGAACCCCATAACTAGTGCCTGGACGCCCCCGCGTCACAATACCTAAAGCAGCAATCCCGCCTGGGATCTTACCTGATCCGCAGTCCCTCAATGTCCAGGTACCCTCATTCCCGCAATGTTATACATTGGAGGGGAGGTGTTCCCTACCTGTCTTCTGGTTTAGGGGGGATTCCGTTGTCTTCCGTGTGAAGCTCGAGAGTTAGATCTGGAAGAAAGCAGTATAGGTTATTTCGGTGTAGTATAGGGCAGTTAAGATATATAGGGTAAATAAGAGATCCAGAGTGTGAGAGAGAGAGAGAGTGTGGGTGAGAGACAGACAGAGAGAGTCAGAGAGATACATGCATGAAAAGAGTAACCATGAACAGTACCCACTAATTAGGCCATGCACGGCTGTGCCCTCCACCACAATGTCCACACCGGGTCAATAGTCCCCAAAGTACTGAGGGCCCTTGGGCACCCAACCACCCTGGTGTCCACAAGTAGCAACCCACCCAATGTGTGAGACATTGCTGCCCCACTAATGTGTGTACAGTTGGTACACTTGTCGAGGTGGTGAGGTACCTGCCGGGTGCTCCAACACCTGGTAATGCCACAACGGAAAGATAGGATCCACTGATCCAGCTACGGTTGTGGTCAGCGACGAGTCCGCCTCCACGTTGGGTGTTGTCCAGCTAGAGGGTCCCACACTGAAGAGAGTCCCTGATATGTAGCTGATGGTCTGGTCCAAGACCGCCGGAAGCCAGGATGCAGCCGCATCCTGGCTGTATCCCTCACACTGGTACTACAGGGGCAGTGTCCCTAACTGATGGGCCTGTCCCTGCAGAACCACAAGCTGATGTGAGTCGGGGCTCAGCTGGGGCCTAAGGGGGTCTCTGGCCTAGTGCAGGGGCCACTGACACCCTGCACACGCACACCCTACCCTTCTGATGTCCCAGCTCTGACTGAGTAGCGTGGTGCAGACGCGCCAAATGTATCTATTGCCCTATTGGCTGTTTTGCACCATGTGATCTAGCAGCCCCAGCGGCTGCTGGGTGTTGTAGTCCCCACAGAGCCCATAGGTGTAATGGGCGCCGCATCATTGAACCTGCGCAAGCGCGACTGTACTGCGCATGCGTGGCCACAATGAAGATGGCGGCGCCCTGCAAATGGAGCCGCCGGGAACCTCTGGCGATGCACTTGCCTCCATAACTGTTGCGCGCCCTCCGCATGCCTAACCAGTCTCTCCCCAGCCTATCCGGCGGTTTCTCCGGCGGCGTCTACATGCCTTATGTTCTACATGTTCCTATGACCGTGGATAGAAAAACCTCTTATGGCGCTGAGGGTAAGTGGCTGGAACAAGAGTCTTGTGCTGAGGTTTCTATTAGATAAGCTCAGAGAGGGAGACAAGAGAAATACAAACAACACAATAGTGTATTATCCTTTAGACAATATAAGACATGTGGATGGAAAATGGAGCAATTTATTAGTTAAAACAATTGTGACTACAATTGAAGTAAAACATGAACTGTAAAATAAACAGTGGATGATCTTCTGTTAATAAAAGAAATAGGGGCTTCCCAGCACTTGGGCAGAGAGAAGCCTTGCTGCTCCACCAGAGGTAAAACCGAAATCCTACTCACCGTCCTGGAGTAGGACATGTGCATTGGTACGGGGTCTTTAGCCAGGGGTAGCCGTCTGCTGTGGGGTACCGGACGTCTGCTTGAAGCGTGCGGGGAGATTTCAGGAATACTCGTGCATTCAACAACACCGCGTGAATTTCGCGCGTCTCCTCCGCTGACGTCACCGCCGGATTGACTCAGCTACGGTGTCCCTGGATGTCCAGAATACCTTCCTACACGTTTCGAAACACTCGAGTGTTTCGAAACGCGTAGGAAGGTATTCTGGTCATCCAGGGACACCGTAGCTGAGTCAATCCGGCGGTGACGTCAGCGGAGGAGACGCGCGAAATTCACGCGGTGTTGTTGAATGCACGAGTATTCCTGAAATCTCCCCGCACGCTTCAAGCAGACGTCCGGTACCCCACAGCAGACGGCTACCCCTGGCTAAAGACCCCGTACCAATGCACATGTCCTACTCCAGGACGGTGAGTAGGATTTCGGTTTTACCTCTGGTGAAGCAGCAAGGCTTCTCTCTGCCCAAGTGCTGGGAAGCCCCTATTTCTTTTATTAACAGAAGATCATCCACTGTTTATTTTACAGTTCATATTTTACTTCAATTGTAGTCACAATTATTTTAACTAATAAATTGCTCCATTTTCCATCCACATGTCTTATATTGTCTAAAGGATAATACACTATTGTGTTGTTTGTATTTCTCTTGTCTCCCTCTCTGAGCTTATCTAATAGAAACCTCAGCACAAGACTCTTGTTCCAGCCACTTACCCTCAGCGCCATAAGAGGTTTTTCTATCCACATCTTGCATATCTGGTTGGAAGATCCCAGATTAACCCTCTACGGCAGCTCCAGGACTACCTACCCTCTAGGACTGTATCTCAGGTTTTGTTTCTCCTGTTTGTTTGCAATTGTTGCACTAGCGCTTGTATACACTTATTTTACACCTTTGATGTTCCTATGACCGACTTGATCTTACTGCGAGACCACTGCTGAGCCTCATTATGGGGTGCTCCAACTGAATCGTAGGTTACCCGTTTTGGAGGGTACACAGTACACTGGCTTCGGTGAAGCCCTTCTTCACCTCCCTCTGGGGACTAATGTCCATAGTCTTGAGGCTCCTCAGCCTCTCCCATTGAAGGTACAAATGTCTGTAAAGTCTGCGTGGTATAGAGCAAAGACTTCTTGGGTCCAGAGGAGGACTCATTGGAGCCACCGGAGTAGACGTTTGTTGGCTAGGCCCTTTACCCGGAGCTCCTTCAGGAGGTGCCCCATGATTTCGGAATACCCTGTGAGAGGGTCCCTCCATAGGATAATCTACGGTGTCGTTCATGGTTTCTTTGTCCATAGAATCCTCAGTGGTCTCATTTATAGTTTCTTCGATGTCTCCTGATCTTGCTGGCTCACCGTCCATAGGTGTAGCCGGTTGCAACAACCCCCCCCCTCGCCTGCCTAATCAGAACTCTGTCAGAAAAAGCCTGTTCTGAGAGACAGGAAGGGAGGATTCCTGAGCTCACAATTGGAGCTGACCTAGGAAAGACAGACCAGAGGATTTCTTTAGTGGACACTGGACTGACCAGAGGACAGATGTCTTGAGCTCTGGGTCGTCATCCCCCACTTGTGGGATAGGTAGGAGATGATTCCGGTGCCAGACCCTTACCCGGCCATCCGCATCTTTTATGCGGTAGACCGGGAGGTCTCACCAACGGTCGCCAACTTATGTTTCCAAGGGATTCCGAGGTTGCGGAGAAGCACGATGTCTCCAGGAAGAATCTCCCGATGTCTAACCTTATGGTTATATCGTCTTTTATTGTTAGCATTTAGCTGGGAGGAGGAATTTTCAGCTAGCTGATAAGCCTGTTGCAGTCTTTCTTGAAGTCTTTGTACGTACCGGAAGTGCGTCGAGTTTTGTACCCCGTCAGTTGATACACTCAGACGCACATCCACAGGCAGCCTGGCTTCTCGCCCGAACATAAGGATGTAGGGAGAGAACCCTGTGGACTCGTGACGGGTACAGTTGTAAGCATGTACAGCAGCGGCAGCTCTTATTCGAGCAAAAGCCGCTGGCTGTATGTGGCTGGGAAGCGGGTAGCCGCGGCGCGTGGCGGCGCACTGTGACGTCACAGTCACACGCGCGCCCGGCTTCCCCGTCTTCCCCGGCTTCCCCAGGCTTCCCCGACACCCCTGGACATCAAATTAAGGTAAGCGGGGGTGCGGGGAAGCAGAGGGGCAGAGCAGAAGCCGGGCTCGGGGTCCGGAAGCATAGTAAATTGCGCGCGAGTTGGAGGGGGGGTGCGTGGGGGAAACGCGGCGGCGCGCGGTTATAACTGGCGGCAGCTGGGGTAGATCCCGGCATGCCGTCGGCATTCAGTGCGATAAAGTATGTCGCTACTGTACCATTGATTCCACATGCTTGCTCCACTCACTTTTCTGAGCACCTTTCAGGGTACTGAACATATCGAGTAGTGTCCCGTTAAACCGCTCCAGCAGAGCGTCTCCCTCCGGATGGAACGGGGTCGTTCGGGACTTAGTGATTGTAACAGGGACTTATCCCTGTTAGGAATCTTGCCTCTAATCCAGCAGTGTGCTGGTTAATTGCACACCTGCAACAACCCCCCCCCTCCCCTGCCTAATCAGAACTCTGTCAGAAAAAGCCTGTTCTGAGAGACAGGAAGGGAGGATTCCTGAGCTCACAATTGGAGCTGACCTAGGAAAGACAGACCAGAGGATTTCTTTAGTGGACACTGGACTGACCAGAGGACAGATGTCTTGAGCTGCAAAGAGACTGTAGGCTGACAGCAAGACAAAGTAGAGCAGACTATACCTGGACAGACATTGCCTTAGCACACAGAGGTGCTGACCCAGGAAAGCAGAGAGGCTTCCCCTACAGCTACAAGAAACAAATAAGACTTTCTTATGGGACTGTAATATATCTGTATATATGTTTATATATTTGGGGCTGGTAAATAGCTTAGCTAACCACCCACTTAGGCTAAGGCCCCACTCCCTCAGTCAGCGCGCCCGCACTGCATGCAGGCCGCGCGCTGAGAGGCAATTGATCTCTACCTGCGGTCTGTAGGGAGCGGGAGCCAGAGCGGGGGGGGGCGTGATTTGAAAGGAGGGCTCTCGTGCTGTCGTACCCGCCCCCCTGTCGGTCCCTCTCTCACTCCCGGAGCCCCTCGCACTCTGAAGCCAGGCACAGAGGGAAGGACACACACAGGCACTCACACACTCACACATGCACTCATACACACACAGGCAAATACACACGGGGGGGATCGGAGGGGGGAATCAGAAGGGGGATCGCTGACACTGCAGACACACAGCTCGGCAGACGAATTAACCCGGTCACCGCTAGGGGGGCCTTCAACCCAATACTTAGGGGCACTTGTGAATGGTTACAATCCCACAGACAGGACAATAGAGGGGCGGAGAGAATCCCATCAGGTGCTGCCTGTAGAGGGAGAGGGGGGATTGGCCTGGTATTAAAGGGGTTGCACCCCATATGGCTACCCCCTGACCTCACCAGGGAGGCAAGGGGTTAACTGGACTGCGGTCCAGGAATGTGGTTTACACCTTGCTATGTCATGAAAATGTATGTTCCCTGTTCCCATGTTTCATTATAATGTCAGTGTCTGCACCACCCAAACACTGGGATCCATCCGGGAGGGCAAGGGTTAATAGTTGTATAGTGGTTATAGCCCTTGGCTTAATTTTCCTGCCTTTTCAGGCACCATTTTGCAGTGTCCCATAGGCCGCCAATGGAGCTCCATTCATTTCAATGGCGGATCTAGCTGTTTTGGACCTGTTTCCCTCAAAGACCAGCAGATGGCGTCCGAGAGGAGGAGCGGCGGTTTACCATTGTAAGTCAATGGGCTCATTGGCTTCAATGGAGATTCCTCGATGGCACTTTCCAGGAACGAGTTGGCCGCCGTCCAAACCGCAAAACCGCAAAGCGGATACATTGTCTGAAAGAGAGCTTTCATCACTGATTAGTCAAGGTCAACGTCAAGTGGCGTAGGAATCTTAGATTCTAGGGCACCCAGAAATAAAATTCTATTTGCCCCTAGTTCCTAGGCCCCCCCTCACTCGACCACCACCGGGTCCCAGAATCCAGGACCCCCGGAAAGGGTCGTGCTGGCAGAGCGGGTCGTGCCATAGGTTCCAATGGCGGCGGCAGAAGCAGCACGAGAAACGGCTAAGTCCGAAACCCTAAAAATCATAGCCCATGTCTCCGGTTCTGGAGGGTCCAGAGGGCCATGGTTTGGGGTGCCTGTAGTCACTGCTCCGGCATGGCTGCAAAACCACTCCTGACCCTCTCTGACCAACCCGACGGAGTATGGACCACCATAAAGGTTCGGGAGCTTTTCCCATAAACTTCAATGGCGACCGGTTCCCATTGACTGGCTATGGCGGAGAAACCCCATAGGCTTTAATGGCGGCGATGCCCCGTTGAAAGTCTATGGCGGCAGACTCCCATAGCCGCCAGTGGCAGCGGATTACCGTTGAAAGTCTATGGCGGCGGAGCCCGTTGTTTTCAATGGGGATTTAGTGACAAACTGTGATTTATTTTACAGCGGAGAATTTTGTGTTAAAGTATGAAACGGTTTAAGTGGTATTTGTGTATCTCCGTTTCTGAAGGTCGCAGCGGGCTGAAACTTGGACCCTATATTGTCCCAGTTCAGGCAGTAAGGTATGGGAAGTTTGGACTGGCAGGACCTAATGAAACCGGATATTTTAATATGTGTGTGTTTTAACTTTAATACTGTATTCCAAAGCGGGGATAAAAACCCACGAAGATTCCTTCACACAAAGGAATGCAAATGGTCAGGTGGCGACCCAAAGTCTAGGAACCAAGTACTGATCAAAAGACTCCGCCACTCTAATTGTTTACATGAGGGCGGAGAAGCATCAAACTGGAGTGGTTTGTAAGTGTTATATCTTACACCTACAAACAATGAAGATTCTGCCAGATACTTCATCAGGTAGACTAGCCGGCGCCCCTGATTAGATGTGGGGCTACAGAAATGAGACCCTCAGAGTCCCAGTACGCATGGGCTAACTAGCTGGGGGGCATGGGTTCAACTATGTTCCCACGTTAGGGATTGGATACAGATAATTGTTCCCCAATAGTCTGTGTTCAATTTTAAGGATAGGGTTACAAAGGTATATAAACTGTTGTCAACCCTACAGTCCTGGTTCTTCTGATTTCATCTTGAATGTCACCGGATTGCTGGAGAATTGCTATCTGATACTTCTTCATCCCCCAACCCTAAGTAAGTGTTACCTTCTTGCCTGTTAATTGTACTATATTGCTGTGTTCACCTATTTAAGGAATAAATATATTTTATTATATCTAAGCCTCGTTCAGTTCAGCCCAGATATTTGGTGTCTATTATATCTTATCATAAGTTACCGTGACAAGCATATAATTAACTGGTGACAGCGGCGGGATTGAACTGAAGGGAATTGCGAGTTCCTGGGACTAAAGATATTGAACACACAGTAGTGCAACAGTTAACACAAGTTGTAACACCACCTCACTGCTGCGACTGTGAACCATGAGCGAAGCTGAAGGCTCATCCAACATGAGGACCCGAGCTCAGCTGAAAGACAAGTGCCGTGAATATGGACTGTCCTATGAGAACCAGGAGGTCACAGACATGGTAGACGCAATCGGTGACTATGAAGCCCGGCTTGCAGGGCCTCAGGATACGACTCAGCTTGCCCTTATACAGCCACCCGGAGGTCAGGGAAGGAACCCAGTGCTGGGGCGGCAGAATCCCGGGGAGAGAACGAGTGCACCTCCCGGGAGCAGTGCAACAGGAGGGGTACTGGTTGCTGCGGCTACCAGTCCGTTCACCCCTGAAATGTTGGCACTGATTACTGCGTGGGGAGACAGAGCGACACCGGAGGAGCGGCTGCAGTTTATCACTATGGCAGTGAACAGACCCGCTTTTTGCCCCACTGTCCAACCCAACAAAAATAAACTCAAACTGGATCAGCACAGTCTCACCAAGTTCGTGGAAGGTACTGATCAGATGGACAGTTTTCTAAAGAACTTTGAAACACAGTGTCGGTGGTACAAAGTGCTTCCCCAGCATCGGGTTGCACGTGTAGACCCCTTACTGTCCGGCTTGGCTAAGCAGACGATGATGGCGCTTCCAGATGAGTATGCTGATGACTATGAACACCTGAAAGAACTGTTATTGTTTCAGTACGGTTTTACCCCTGAAGCCTACCGGGGTAAATTCCGGCAGGAAGAGAGGCAGCCCCTGGAGTCCTATGTTACCTACGTGACCCGCATGGCTTTGTACGGGATACGCTGGGTGGAGGGCTATGAGGCACGGACTTACCAACGCCTGCTGGACCTCATCTTTCAGGAGCAGCTCATGCAGCAGTGCCCGCCAGCGGTGAGGGCTTGGGTGTACGACAAGAAGCCCAAAACTTACCAAGAGGCGGCGAGGCTTGCAGACGACTATGTGGCCAGCCGAGCCCTGATGCCCGCCAAAGCAGTAGCCAAGGTGGCGGTGGCGGTGGCACCGGTCAAAAAGTCTGCCAATACCCCCCAATGGACTCAGAGGCCGCCTGCGGGCAGCAGTCCACCGAAGGCAGGGGAGCTCCGGCACGAGCGCCGGTGCTACAACTGCAACCGCCCTGGTCAAAACAGACCAGATTGCCTGGAACCCCTGCGTTCCGGCGGACCCCATCAGGGGCAACGCACCCCAGCTGCGAAGCTGGTAGCCCGCGTGCGGGTTGCCTCCACCAAGGCGACCGGACCGGTCATGGAAACAACTCCCAGCGAGACGTCCCATGCCACACCTGTCCCGGTTTCTTCGGTGCCTACAGCCAGGAGCGGAGGACATCTCAGCGCGGACCTGCAGCAGACGGATGGCCGGAGAAGACATCTCACCCCGGTCACAGTCGGTGACTGGCAAGCAGTTGGCTTGATGGATTTAGGAGCTGCAGTGACCCTGGTCCGACCTTATATGGTCCTGGGATACAGATTACTGTGGCCGACGGAGAGCCACGTTTCCTGCAAGTGGCCAGAATCCTTTTGGATTGGGGGGAGGGCCAGGGTGTGCGGGAAGTGGGGGTTTTACCCGGTTTGGATGCTGAAGTTCTTCTTGGCAACGATCTGGGTCCGATGACCTGCACCTACGACCGAGTGCCCAAACCCGCTGCAGTGGCGGCGGTTACCCGAAGCCAGACAGCGGCAATGGCGGGGGCGCCAGTCCCCCAGCCTTTGGGACCAACGTTAGCGGAGGGTGCAGAGGAGCCCGGGGAGGTAAGCCAGGATCAGTTGCAACCACAGACTGACTTACTGTTTCCCCTCACCCTTCCCCATTCTCCGGACAATGACATGACTGGGAGGTGGCCAGAATTAGGAGCCCAGTTTAGGGAGGCAGTAAAGACAGACCCTACCCTGGCCGGCGTGAGACTTCGGGAGTCCGAATCTCAGGCAGGGGAAGGCACTGAGCACTGCCTATGGCATAAGGGACTCCTTTATAGAGAGAAGGGAACCCAGGGATAGAGGAGGGATTGACCGGTAAACGACAGCTAGTAGTGCCCCAGGGGTACCGACAGCAACTGTTACGGGTAGCTCACTCTATTCCATTAGCGGGACATCAGGGGGTCAACAGAACGCGAGCCCGGTTATTACAGCGTTACTACTGGCCGGGGGCATATCGAGATGCGGGCAATTTCTGCCGCTCTTGTGATGCCTGCCAGCGAGTGGGTAAGGCGGGCGACCGTGTGAAGGCACCCCTGAAACCCCTACCGATAATAGGGGAACCCTTCCAGAAAGTAGCAATGGATCTTGTAGGACCCCTTATGATTCCTAGCAGGTCAGGGAAACGCTACATCCTCACGGTGGTGGATTTTGCCACCCGGTACCCTGAGGCGGTAGCGCTTGGCACCATAGATGCCAAGACAGTGGCAGCAGCTTTGCTGAACATTTTTTCTAGGGTAGGTTTCCCTTGTGAGATCCTAACCGATCAGGGGTCGCAGTTCATGAGTGAACTGTTACATTGTCTCTGGGATGCATGCGGTGTACAGCACCGGCGCACTACCCCTTACCATCCCCAGACAAACGGATTATGTGAGGTTTAACGGTACCCTGAAGCAGATGCTTCGGACCTTTATATAGGCGGAGGGGAAAGACTGGGAGATTCATTTACAGCACTTACTGTTTGCCTACCGAGAGGTACCGCAGGAATCTACAGGCTTCTCCCCCTTCGAGCTACTATATGGCCGCAGGGTACGTGGACCTCTGGACCTATTCTGTGAGGGATGGGATGGGGAGGCTACTGCTACTGATGCTTCAGTGATCCAGTATGTAGTAGATCTCCGAGACCGGTTAGAGATGCTCATGGGGGTGGCCCAGGACCACCTCAGGGCCGCTCAGACCAAGCAGAAGCAATGGTATGACCGGCATGCCCGTAGCAGAGAATTCATCCAAGGACAGCAGGTGCTTGTTCTCAAACCCACTCGGGAGAACAAGTTGATGGCTGCCTGGTCGGGACCGTACCCGGTCATCCGAAAGGTGAATGAGTACAACTATGTTGTACAGGTAGAGCCTGAGAGGCATAAGACATATCACGTTAATATACTGAAGGAATACAGAGCACAGAGTATGGGGGCAGTAATGGCCATTTGCAGCCCACTGCTGGAGGATCCAGCGAGCAATGCTCTGCCTGATCTCCTAGGGGAGGCTAGGCAGGGAAACACTGTGGAGCAGGTAGAGATAGGGGCACAGTTGAGTGCTAGGTAGCAGGAGGAAGCCAGGGACATGCTAGCTACGTTTAGGGCCCTCTTCACTGACATGCCAGGGACCACACATCTCACAAAACACCCAGTGCACACAGGGGATCTGCAGCCTCTGCATAAGCACGCTTATAGAGTGTCAGCAGAGGTCAAGACCAGTATGGAAAGGGAGATAGAGGAGATGCGGACCCTAGGGGTAAGTCCTTGGGCAAGCACGGTAGTTCTAGTCCCTAAGAAGGACAAGACCACCCGGTTTTGTGTGGACTACCGCTTGCTCAACGCTGGGACGGTGTCAGATGCCTACCCCATGCCCCGCATGGATGAGTTACTGGGTGAACTCGCGGGGGCAAAGTATCTGATCACTATGGATTTGAGCAAAGGCTCCCACTGACCCTGGAGGCTACGGAGAAGTCAGCATTCATCACTCCAAGTGGCCTCTATGAGTTTTTGGTGATGCCATTTGGGTTGAAGAATGCCCCGGCTACCTTCCAACGCCTGGTCAATAGGTTACTGGAAGGGATGCAGAGCTATGCCAGGGCTTACTTAGATGACATTGCTATCTTTAATAATTCCTGGGACTCCCAGTTAGGACATGTAGCTGCAGTGCTGGATAGGATCGGGGAGGCTGGGCTTACTTTGAAACCCACTAAGTGTATGGTAGGGATCGCAGAGGTCCTGTACTTAGGGCACAGGGTGGGTGGAGGGCACCTCAAACCAGAGCCAGCCAAGGTAGAAGCCATAGTTCAGTGGCCTGTTCCAAAAACCAAGAAACAGGTCATGGCATTTTTGGGCACCGCAGGGTACTATAGGAAGTTTGTCCCACAGTACAGCGCCATGGCCAAACCCTTGACTGATTTGACTAAGAAGCAACTGCCTGTGCTTATCACCTGGACTCCTGCCTGTGAAACTGCTTTCCAGGCACTGAAAACTGCGCTTGCTGGGGCCCCCATACTGGCTGCCCCAGACTATACCAAACATTTCCTTATACAGACTGATGCCTCGGATTATGGCATTGGGTCTGTGTTGAGCCAGGTGGGGGACGACGGCAGAGAGCACACTGTGGTGTACCTCAGCCAAAAACTACTCCCCAGAGAGGTGGCCTATGCCACCATTGAGAAAGAGTGCTTGGCCATTGTGTGGGCACTCAAAAAGCTCCAGCCCTATGTGTATGGAAGGGCTTTCATGGTCCTCACAGACCACAACCCCCTGAGTTGGCTGCAGAGGGCATCAGGGGAGAATGCCAAGTTGCTAAGGTGGAGCTTGGCTTTGCAGGAATTTGAGTTTACTATTCAGCACAAAAAGGGTAGTGAAAACAGCAATGCTGATGGACTTTCACGTCAGGACTATCCCTCTTAGACTGAGTTCATTAAGGGTGCCAGCAGTGCCCCACTCCCAGTTAGGGCCAGTGGGCCACAGGTCACCCATTAAGAAGGGGAGGTGTAGAGGGAGAGGGGGGATTGGCCCGGTATTAAAGGGGTTGCACCCCATATGGCCACCCCCTGACCTCACCAGGGAGGCAAGGGGTTAACTGGACTGCGGTCCAGGAATGGGGTTTACACCTTGCTATGTCATGAAAATGTATGTTCCCCTGTTCCCATGTTTCATTATAATGTCAGTGTCTGCACCACACACACACTGGGATCCATCCGAGAGGGCAAGGGTTATCCGAGAGGGCAAGGGTTAATAGTTGTATAGTGGTTATAGCCCTTTGCTTAATTTCCACGCCTTTTCAGGCACCATTTTGCAGGGTCCCATAGGCTGCCATTGGTACTCAATTCATTTCAATAGCGGAACTAGCTGTTTTGGACCTGTTTCCCTCAAAGACCAGAAGATGGTGTCCGAGAGGAGGAGCGGCGGTTTCCCATTGTAAGTCAATGGGCTCATTGACTTCAATGGAGTTTCCTCGACGGCACTTTCCAGGAACGAGTTGGCCGCCGTCCAAACCGCAAAACCGCAAAGCGGATACATTGTCTGAAAGAGAGCTTTCATCACTGATTAGTCAAGGTCAACGTCAAGTGGCGTGGGAGTCTTAGGTTCTGGGGCACCCAGAAATAAAATTATTTTTGCCCCTAGTTCCTAGGCCTCCCCTCACTCGACCACCACCGGGTCCCAGAATCCAGGACTCCCGGAAAGGGTCGTGCTGGCAGAGTGGGTCCCGCCATAGGTTCCAATGGCGGCGGCAGAAGCAGCACGAGAAATGGCTAAGTCCGAAACCCTACAAATCATAGCCCATGTCTCCGGTTCTGGAGGGTCCAGAGGGCCATGGTTTGGGGTGCCTGTAGTCACTGCTCCGGCATGGCTGCAAAACCATTCCTGACCCTCTCTGACCAACCCGACGGAATATGGACCACCATAAAGGTTCGGGAGTTTTTCCCATAGACTTCAATGGCGGCCGGTTCCCATTGACCGGCTATGGCGGAGAAACCCCAAAGGCTTCAACGGCGGCGATGCCCCGTTGAAAGTCTATGGCGGCAGACTACAATAGCCGCCAGTGGTGGCGGATTACCGTTGAAAGTCTATGGCGACGGAGCCCATTGTTTTCAATGGGGATTTAGTGACAAACTGTGATTTATTTTACAGCGGAGAATTTTGTGTTAAAGTATGAAACGGTTTAAGTGGTATTTGTGTATCTCCGGTTCTGAAGGTCGCAGTGGGCTGAAACTTGGACCCTATAGTATCCCAGTTCCGGCAGTAAGGTCTGGGAAGTTTGGACCCGCTGGACCTAACGGAACCGGATATTTTAATATGTGTGTGTTTTAACTTTAATACTGTATTCCAAAGCGGGGATAAAAACCCGCGAAGATTCCTTCACACAAAGGAATGCAAATGGTCAGGGGGGCGACCCAAAGTCTAGGAACCAAGTACTGATCAAAAGACTCCGCCACTCTAACTGTTTACATGAGGGCGGAGAAGCATCAAACTGGAGTGGTTTGTAAGTGTTATATCTTACACCTACAAACAGTGAAGATTCTGCCAGATACTTCATCAGGTAGACTAGCCGGCGCCCCTGATTAGATGTGGGGCTACAGAAATGAGACCCTCAGAGTCCCAGTACGCATGGGCTAACTAGCTGGGGGGCATGTGTTCAACTATGTTCCCACGTTAGGGATTGGATACAGATAATTGTTCCCCAATAGTCTGTGTTCAATGTTAAGGATAGGGTTACAAAGGTATATAAACTGTTGTCAACCCTACAGTCTTGGCTCTTCTGATTTCATCTTGAATGTCACCGGATTGCTGGAGAATTGCTATCTGATACTTCTTCATCCCCCAACCCTAAGTAAGTGTTACCTTCTTGCCTGTTAATTGTACTATATTGCTGTGTTCACCTATTTAAGGAATAAATATATTTTATTATATCTAAGCCTCGTTCAGTTCAGCCCAGATATTTGGTGTCTATTATATCTTGTCATAAGTTACCGTGACAAGCATATAATTAACTGGTGACAGCGGC
Source organism: Ascaphus truei (assembly GCF_040206685.1). Classification (NCBI taxonomy): domain Eukaryota; kingdom Metazoa; phylum Chordata; class Amphibia; order Anura; family Ascaphidae; genus Ascaphus; species Ascaphus truei. The sequence continues at coordinate 40,563,189 of NC_134501.1, read as the reverse complement.
GGGATTGAACTGAACCTGTATTACAGTGTACTGCGGGACCCTGTAATATAGTGGGAACTCGAAGGGAATTGCGACACTGACATTGTCCCGCAGTACATGAACAGCACGTACAACGGTGATTCCCCACACTACAGTATGCTTACAGGTGTGTGTCACACACACACACCTCCTGTGGCGAAGAGGAGAGAGTCTGTGGGAGGGAGCAGAAGGGCTCCCTTGGTGCTGCAGAGTTTATTTAAAATCGCTGCTTTCACCCAACCTCTCCCCGAAGCCTCACCTCCTCACAGCCACACCACAATTCTCTTGCATCCCCTTGAGGCTGACGCGTCACAGCGTGTAGTGAGCCGTGCAGGGAGGAGGGACTGGGACCTGCTCGGGAGAATAATATCAGATGGTCCATAGCGTGCACGCGGCTGCGCGCGCCACCGGACGCAGCGGGACCAAAGACTTAGAGAGGGCTGGACTACATGTGTAGCTATTCTCCAAAGCGGAGTAGGATTTTTGTTTGGCTTATGTTCATATGTTTTGCTGTGTTAAAGGGACAGGCGCAATAAAGCCTAATTTTAGTTTCACTTTAAACGGTCTCCATTGCGTACCTCTGAACACGTCTCTTACATATGGTGTCAGAAGTGGGATGAGAGGTGGCCCTTGAAGTTCAAAGGGTCCCCGGAGACTGCCTGTGAAAATTGTTGTGCTTTTGCCTACATACAGTCCCTGCAAACAATCTGAGCAATAAAACAAAGAATCACATGCAGCAGTGACCAGAATTAAAGGGCTACACACCCAGGCAGGAAAACTAAACTGCACTGAAGAAAGCCACAATGCCACAGTTGGCCTGGGAGGAATGCGGCAGACGGTGACCCACACAAGGGACTGATATTGTGACCAGAGTCTACTCCACAAACGGTGAAAGAAGGGGGGAAAAAAGACCCTGTGAATTTATAATGGCCACCCAGCTGAAGTCAAATACAGACTCTGCAAGAATGGGGAAGAAAATGTGTTCCTGGTGTAAAGAGCCTGGCCACACAGAACAGTGTCCCTTCAGGCCTTATTCAGACGGTGAGGGTGGCCCCAGAATTAGGACAGCAGCCAGAGAACTATTTTTTTTCAACGAGCCAAGGAACTGCAGCAGCAAGCAGTACGCTGTGGACCCAAAGAAGGTACAGAAGTTTTACTTAGCAAGTGCACATTCAGTATCGCTGATGAGAAAGAATGCGTGCACAGTACTGTTGATGTTGTAAAACATACCAAAGTAAAGAAGAAGAAAAAGTCTACAGAGACGCCTGTGAGAGCTACGAACTCTAAAAGCAAAGTCTGCCCACCTGTAGGACTATCACAATTTGGGGTTCTAGCAAATACAGTGACAACAGCTACAATGGCACCTCCTGAGGTCAGGAAGAAAAGTACACCTGATAGCCCCAAAATGGAGGACAAGATGTGACGTTCCTGTAATGAACCCTACCCCACGGAAGAGTGGCCCTTCCAGTCCGATAAGGTAGAAGACATCTCTTATAGGGAACCCGAAATGAGTCACACCCACAAAACACCCCAAGAATGATGGGGGGCCATGAACAGGGGAGTTATCCCTGTTCAGGAAATGTGTCTCTAATCCAGCAGTGTGGTGGTTAATTGCTGGTAGTCAATTAACCAACACCACCTGGCTGATTAGGTTCCTTAGAAAACCCTCCCTTTGAGACAGGAAGGGAGATTGTTCCTGAGTCTCACAAGTTGTGTGACTGACCATAGGGACAGACGTCTTGAGCCTACCTGAAGAGGCTGACAGCAAGACACAGGGGAAAGCACTTCTGAACCTGAATCCTGATAGAGCCTGAGGTAAAAGGCAACAACCCAGGAACAGAGAAGACTTTCCCTCCAACTACAAGAAAAAAGATAAGACTTTCCTTTATAAGACTTTGTATCTTCACATATCAAGATATATTTGGGGCTGGGAGAGATGCTAATCTAAAGGGAGTTGTGGACTGCATAGGTTTCACTAGACATACTCCCAAGTGAACAGAAGCTTTGTTTGACCCCTTTTTTGAATATGTGGATGATTTTCTTATGTTAAAGAAACAGGTACAATTAAAGCCTTATTTAATTTCACCTTAACAAGTCTCCCTTGCATACCTCTGCGCACGTCCTCCTACAGTGCCTGAACTCAATACGTACCGAAAAGACCGCTCTCTATGATGAAGAATGTGATCGGCAAGAGCGGAAGCAGCAGATCTCTGAATATTTACGCCACCTAACGCAACTGCAAGGAAAACATGGTGGATACAGTGAAGCTACTGAAGTTTCAAATAAAATCGGAGATCCCAGTATCCCTGATGGGATGGAGTCGTCCAAAACAAAAATACGGAAAAAGAAAAACGGGTCTTCACTTACCGTGGAAGGAACAGACACATCCGCAGATCCCGCGGAGAAAAAGGGGGTCCGAGATGCCCTGCAGCCTAGAGAAAATGGAGAATTCATCCCGCGGATGACAGAATATCCAGAGGGCCCAAAGCAGAAGTCGTGTAACCCAAAGAAGTGTCTGTCTGGTGCTAATAGTGAGAAACCCTCAACCAACCATACCAGGGATACGGAGCCGGAACTAATAAGTGACGGTCCCTTGACGAGTCCTGAAGCTGTCCTGCAAACTGCCAGGCATGACTGTGATATGCTCCGTGAACAATTGAAACTGAAGAAAGATGATTAAACAGATCTACAGAAAAATAACGTTGAGCTACAGAAGAATGTGCTCACAATTTACTCTTTGGCCAGGACCGATATTGGACGATCTCAACACTGAGTTAGACACTGCAAATACTACTATTAACGCCATGGGTGAAAAACAGAGCAAATCTGATAGAATGATTGCTAATCTGAAGCAGAAGTATGAGGAGGCACTGAAGGAGATTACAGTCTTTCAGTAAGAGGTTCGCAAGTGCCATAGAGAGGTGGAAGTCTCTCTGAATGAGCTTCACACACTCTGCATAGAACTGAATGCCTCACACCAGGAGGTCAACAGTGTCCGTACAGAGGTGGACATATCCCAGCAGGTGGTTCATACTCTCCGCTAGCACTGGATGCCTCACACCAAGAGATCAGCAGTTGCCGCACAGAACTGGAAGTCTCTAGAAAGGAAATTCACAGTCTCGGTGAGGAGCTGGACATCTCTCAAAAAACTAACCTCAGTCTGGGTATGGATCATAAAGTCTCTCAGAAGGAGCTTCAGACCCTTAACCTAGAGATGGAAGTCTCACGCCAGGAGACCGGGAGTCTCAAAGCAGAAGTGCGTAAATGGAAGGAGGATTACAAGGAGGACCTGAATATTACAGAGACTGTAAAAAGAGAAAATGTAAGACTGAAAGAAGAAAATTATGATTTGGCAGACAACGTCAATGAAAATAATGAAAAGCTGCACGAGCTTGAAGAAATTAAGAAACTTTTGGAAGATGAAAAGTTTGAAGCAGAACACCGACTGCAGAAGCAACTGCAAGGTCTGCATACGCACCTCAAGAATGCTGAGGAGAAGCAGCAAACTCTGCAGGAAGAAAATCTGCAGGCTGCTAAAGAAGTACAAGTGCTGCAGGAACGTCTGATTACCCAGTGTGTCCCCGCAAAGCAGCATGAGAAACTGAAGGCTACCCTGACCATCACCAAAGCATCGCTAGAGGCCAAGCTTAGAGGCCAGGTAACTCGGTACAAGAGGGAGCACAAGAAGGTCCACAAACTGAGATGAGTAGCTGCGGCCCGAGCAAAGAAATTCACAGTGCTTTACAATATAATGAAGGAGACGTGGAAGCAAGCTCAGAGAAAGCATAGTGAGGAGATGAATACACTGAGAGGAGAATTGCAGGATGCACTCAAGAAACGGATCTCTCGCGGATGAGATTACAGTACTACAAGAAAAGGTACTGACCCTGCCCAAGCGTTAGTATCCCACAGCAACAAAAACCCATGAAGACAAGGGTACAGTGAGAACTGGGAACACCGCTCATCTAAAAAACAAGGTTGCAAAGTTTGAACCACCTAAACAAGCACTAGCTAAACCTTCAGCCACCCAACAGGCAACAAAAAAAGGTTTACATGCAGAATCAAAACCAGACGAATCCTTAGCTGATGAAACTGAAAAGATAGGACGTTCTCTGGAAGTGGATGTGGAATTGCAACTCAATCCCAAAGAAGCTGAAATAGCAACTCCTTTGAGTGAAAAAAGTGCAGAAAGACAGCTTCAAGAGCGGAAAACTCAAAGGGCTATTCTTAAATGTTCTGCAACTGTCGCCATGCAGTCTGCCTACAAAAAGAGGAGCGCCTGACGCAAGGGAAATCTCATGACCACGCACTCAGTAAAAAGACTATACTTAGAAAAAGTCCTCCTCGAGCGACTGAGGAGTGCTGATCTCAAGCACTCCAATCCCAGCGGGACTGAGGGTTCTCTTCCTCCATCCACTCTCATTCAAGTCACAGAGATATCGCGAATGAGAGTGGAAGGATGGTCTTCGGCCGTGGTAAGCCCGAGCTTCCCACAAACAGGGGAGGTATGTAACAGGGTCTTATCCCTGTTAGGAATCTTGACTCCAATCCAGCAGTGTGCTGGTTAATTGCACACCTGCAATCAATCACCCCACCTGCCTAATCAGAACTCTGTCAGAAAAAGCCTGTTCTGAGAGACAGGAAGGGAGGATACCTGAGCTCACAATTGGAGCTGACCTAGGAAAGACAGACCAGAGGATTTCCTTAGTGGACACTGGACTGACCAGACTTCAGATGTCTTGCGCTGCAAAGAGACTGCAGGCTGACAGCAAGACAAAGGGGAGCAGACTATACCTGGACAGACATTGCCTTAGCACACAAAGGTGCTAACCCAGGAGAGCAGAGAGGCTTCCCCTACAGCTACAAGAAACAGATAAGACTTTCTAATGGGACTGTTATGTATCTGTATATATTTTTAGATATTTGGGGCTGGTAAATAGCTTAGCTAATCACCCAGTTAGAGAGGGCTTGACTACATGTGTAGCTATTCTCCAAAGTGGAGTAGGTTTTTTGTTTGGCTTATTTTCATATGTTTTGCTGTGTTAAAGTGACAGGTGCAATAAAGCCTAATTTTAGTTTCACCTTAAACGGTCTACATTGTGTACCTCTGAACACATCTCTTACAGTGATGTTGAGGAGTTTGAGTAATTCCCGGATGAGAGAAATTTAGGGTGCTCAAACCCCAGACAACTTCATCCAGTTATAACAATATAACACAATCCATGGAGACACCAGTGGGAGTGGGAATAAACAATAGACCTGTGAGTCACTTAAAATACATATGTAGCAGTACTCAACTATTGTAGTCTTAAAGTCTCTAAGCACACTCACGTCATCTCCAGGAGTGATTGCTGGCGTGCCAGCCAAACAGGGAAGTCCAGAAGCAGCAAGAAGAAAAAACAAATGGCGCACAGTCAGTGAGCCAGGTGGATAAAAATAGTTACCTTTAATTCAGTGCATGGCTGAAGACATATTCACCCCTTGGGGGACAAAAACAAACACCTCCTACGCGTTTCGGACCGGTAGGTCCTTTATCAAGGAGTCTGGGATGTGGAGGGATAGGCTACCTTATATACCTGTGTTGCCATTAGGGTAATTAGGCAAATCTGCGCACCGTCGCGCGAGGATACCCATTGCGCATGCGCGTAACGTCACACGGAGCGCCGATACACCAGCCCTGGGGCTTATGGGTACGGACCGCCCCCTGTTCCAGTCCGCGCACGCCCACATAAGGCATATCAATAGGAGTACTATCCCTGGTCTCTGCTAACAGTCCCGCCCATCGTGACGTCACTGCGGGTCTCAGATAGCCTAAGGCGCACCGCTACACCACCAATGAATATGATGAGTAGATGATGCGGCTACCAATCAGAAACGCCCCAGCTAACATACACAATAGAGCGCAATGATCCGCAGAATAATTAGTAATAATGAACTACAAGATATAACAAATATCAAGAGAAAATTTGTATCAAGAGCAAATTTATAAAAACTCCCAATAGTATCATAGTACCTCCTCGCTCCAAATCCCAACTGTACAAAGACATATAACATAATTATAAAACACAACCTTATTTTAAGGTCCACACCAATATAAGACATCATAATCAAAAAATAACTACAAGTTATAAAAAAAAAAAAAAATAACATACAATGTCTACCTTAAAAACACCAATAGAAAATTAAAAACAAAGTTAAACAATCTTGAGACCTTCTTATTGTAAGTCTTTAAGAATTTTCCTCCAAGGGGAGAAGAAATCAATGAATCAACATATCTAAGTCTATTAGACAAAGTGAAATTGCTAAGATCCATCATTCTCAAAGCTGATTTATAATACAGATACTTGACAATAATTTTTAATAATTTTTAGCAATATTTTTTAGCAGCAATTTTTGGCTTTAATTTTTAGCAATAAGCAATTTTAGCAACGTTGGTCGTTCAGAGTGATAGATACAGTATGTATTAACCTAATAATTACCAATATTTCTAATATGCATTATAGGACATCATTTTACATACTCAAAAACCATGGGTGCTCTGAAGCATACCAAGTTTAAAGCAAAAGCAACAACAAAAGCAACGATAGAAGCAAAGTCAGAAAACAGTTTTACAATATTCTAGCAGGGTTAACATGTTAAGATTTTAAGAAATGGCCCAAATTCCATTCTATATTTAGACCGCAGGGAGTTCTGGTCTGGAGCATAAAGATCCAGTAAGCCTCCCTGCGGTCCAAAAGGTTGAGCAAATCCCCCCTCTTTCTCTCACAAAAACCTTTTCAATTCCTTGTACTTTAAACCCCTTTTTGCCACCTTTGGGGCAGTTTGAAAAATGTTTGGAGACCGGGTGGGATACATCTCCCTTTTTAATTAATCTGACATGTTCGAGTATCCTATTCTTGAGAGATCTAGTTGTCCTCCCTACATAATTCATTCCACACCCACATGTTAGGAGATAGATAACATATTGTGTGTCACAATTTATGAAAGATTTGATAGGGAATTCCTGATTGGACATAGAAACCCTAAAATGCCGGGATGGAACCATGAAGTGACAGATTTTACAACCTTCACATCTATATGAACCTTTCGTTACAAATTTCCTAATGGAGGGAGGTGAGGAAGCAACATAACTAGGTGACACATAAGTAGCGATGGTTTTCGCTTTACGATAAACAAAACGGGGGCCTTTTTTGACACAGCCTTTTAAACTCCAATCCATAAGTAGGATATTCCAGTGTTTTCGGATTATGTTCTGGACTACCTGGCTACATATGTTATATTGTAAAATCATAAGGGGAACATCCTCATCTGTTTGAGAATTACTCACATTTTGTTTTATGCCATGATTCTTTTTCCTATTAGAGGGAACTGCTTCCTTGGGTGGACCACCCTGCCTTTTTTGAAGGAGATCTTCCCTATTTATTAATGCCACTTCCTGGCGGGTATTGATTAAGTTCCTCATGTTGTACCCTCTTTGTTGGAATCGATGGCACAACTCCTCAGACTGTCGGGAAAAACCCTCTTCAGTGGAGCAGTTCCTCCTCAGTCTGAGGAATTGGCCCTTGGGGATACCTTTTATGACAGCAGGTGGGTGACAGCTGTCTGCTCTTAACAGCATATTCCTTGAATTTGGTTTTCTGAATGTCTCTGTTTGAATTTGGCCTTCAATATCAATGAACAGTCGGAGGTCCAGATAGTCAATATGATGTGTGTTGATGTTGTGAGTGAAAGATAGATTAAGATTATTACAATTAATATATTGGAAAAAATTGTGCAATGTGTCTAAATCCCCTTCCCAAATCATAATCAGGTCGTCAATAAACCTTCTATAAAACGTGATATATTGTCGAAATGGATTTGTGCTAGTGAAAATAAACAGTGACTCCCACCACCCCATAAATAAATTCGCATACACCGGTGCAAAGCTTGTGCCCATTGCTGTGCCCTGTTGCTGTAAATAAAATTTGTGATCAAATAAAAAATAATTGTGAGTGAGTAAAAAATTAATGGCATCTAAAATAAATGCAGTGTGAAATTGATTGCTATCTGGACCCCCAATAAAATGGTTGACCGCTGACACCCCCTGGTCATGTTTGATGACTGAATACAAGGACATAATGTCCATGGTTACCCAAATAGAATGCGGGCCCCACTGTGCTTGATTTAATTTAGTAATGAGGTCCCCTGAATCCAACAAAAAGGAGGGTAAATCCTTCACAAAGGGTTGCAAAAATTGCTCAATATATTTCGATAAACCATCTCCCAAAGATCCAATAGACGATATGATTGGTCTCCCCGGAGGGTCGACCAATGTCTTATGGACCTTTGGGAGAAGGTAGAAAACAGGTATGGTAGGATTTGGGTTCCATAAAAATACGCTTTCTGCTTTACTCAAAACTTGGGTAATTACCCCTAGCTCTAATAGTTCTTTATAGGATTCCAAAAAACCTACTGTGGGATCATCTGGTAATGCAGAGTAGGTAGTGGCATCCCCAAGTTGCCGATAGGCCTCCTTGAGGTAGCCAGTCCTACTCTGCACTACCACCGCCCCCCCCTTGTCCGCATTTTTAATAACAATTTTAGAATTCTTCTGTAGGGATAGTAATGCCTGTTTCTCATCTTTATTCAGGTTATGTTTAGCCACATTTGTAAGAGAGAATCCCTCTGCCATAATACGTAAATCTCTAATGACCAAGTTCTCAAAAGTCGTTAGGAATGGACCCTTAGAGAACTGGGGATAAAACAATGAACCTTTTTTGAGGTTGGACCTCCAGGTACTGAATTCTGAAATAACAGTTTGCTCAGTTGATTCATTAGTCTCTTCCAATAATTCTTCAAGGTCCATTATATCTTGGAGATCGCATGCCTCTCTAAAGGATGAGGCAGATGTTGCTGAGTCTCCCTGTGTTGTACCAGGATCATCAGGGTGAGGTGCAGGTGTAGCTCCAGGTGTAACAGAACCATCAACAATGTCCGATGACCCACTCTCCTTCTGATCAAGACAATGTGAGCGTTTATGGAAAAAAGATTTTAAAGTTAATTTCCTCACAAATTTGTGGACATCTATGGCAGTATTGAATAGGTCAAAGTCCATTGTTGGGGCGTACTTAAGGCCCTTCTTTAAGAGTGACAACTCTGCAGCAGTTAAATCTTCACCTGAAATATTTATTACATCCATTTCTTGGTTATTACTCACTTCTTCCTTTTGGCCGGCCATCTGCCGCCCTCTCTTCTTCTTTCCTCTTCTGGTTCTTTTTGGTTTTTCTGGAAGAGAGGGAAGTTTTTTTGCTGCTGTTGTTGCCTGGTAGAAGTTTGTTGTTCCGATCCACTACCGTGATATGTTCTGGCATAATCTGCTCCCGTTGACCTTGGCCTGGAGGATTTCACTGAACCGTCAGAATGGTGCCCCGATCTTTCTGTCTGGAAAAATGAAACTGAGTGGGAGAGATTTTCAAAATCCGAGAGGTCAGAGTCTCAACTCGGTTGGTCATTACTCTTAGATTTAAGTATTGACTTTCGCGGGGTTGATCGCATAGTTTTATCCCTCTGTTGATAATTCTTTTGTGGACCCTGCGTACCCCTCGGATTGGGTTAACACGCTGCCAACTATAAATTTGTTTCTTTTCGTAATCAGTACGATCCCTATCATACTTGGACTGTTTTTTGGCAGTAATATATTCCTCTGCTTTTAATACTGTTTCTGACAAATCCTATCATAATTTTTAAAACCTTCTAAATCTTTAAATTGTTCCAATTGAGATTGGAGTTCTTTAATCTGGATTCTCAGGCTCTTTCTCTCATTCACTTTCTGTTCTATAATGAGTTCCATTAGTTTGAATGAGCACTGGTCCAGTGTGGAAATCCAGTGCTGTTCAAACTGAGGAGTGGTAAAGCCGAAGGTAGGGACTTTTTCACACGCAAACCCCTGGGAATCCTTTTATTCAATATATAATTCTCCAGGGAAATTATGTCCCACCATGCTCTGATATTTAAGATCAAAAGTCTCTCCAATCTCTGAAAATGGGTTTTTAAGTTCGTGATGTCCTTGGTATCCACATCTACCACCCGTTCAAACACTTGTAATGCTCTTTTCTTTCTCATCGAGTCATCAAAGCAATTTAAAGCATACATAGTTGATTCATCTTGTATCATCTCATTCTCCTCCATATCTGCCATAATGATTCAAGGGTGGCTGAACCACTTATTCCAAAAAACATAAAAACCGGGAGAATGTCCATGCACTGACAGATGGTAAGAACAGTCTTAAAGGTAATCCTTAATTGGTAATCCAACCAATACAGTAATGTTCAACAAGGTTTTTTCTCACACCTGCTCCTAGATAAACTTGATTGTAGATAACGAAGTCAGCTGCAGTGAGCTAAACCCCATAAGTAGGGAACTAAGAGGTAAGAGAAATTTAGGGTGCTCAAACCCCAGACAACTTCATCCAGTTATAACAATATAACACAATCCATGGAGACACCAGTGGGAGTGGGAATAAACAATAGACCTGTGAGTCACTTAAAATACATATGTAGCAGTACTCAACTATTGTAGTCTTAAAGTCTCTAAGCCCACTCACGTCATCTCCAGGAGTGATTGCTGGCGTGCCAGCCAAACAGGGAAGTCCAGAAGCAGCAAGAAGAAAAAACAAATGGCGCACAGCCAGTGAGCCAGGTGGATAAAAATAGTTACCTTTAATTCAGTGCATGGCTGAAGACATATTCACCCCTTGGGGGACAAAAACAAACACCTCCTACGCGTTTCGGACCGGTAGGTCCTTTATCAAGGAGTCTGCGATGTGGAGGGATAGGCTACCTTATATACCTGTGTTGCCATTAGGGTAATTAGGCAAATCTGCGCACCGTCGTGCGAGGATACCCATTGCGCATGCGCGTGACGTCACACGGAGCACCGATACACCAGCCCTGGGGCTTATGGGTACGGACCGCCCCCTGTTCCAGTCCGCGCACGCCCACATAAGGCATATCAACAGGAGTACTATCCCTGGTCTCTGCTAACACTATCCCTGGTCTCTGCTATTGTGTTTTTAAGGTAGACATTGTATGTTATTTGCTCAACCTTTTGGACCGCAGGGAGGCTTACTGGATCTTTATGCTCCAGACCAGAACTCCCTGCGGTCTAAATATAGAATGGAATTTGGGCCATTTCTTAAAATCTTAACATGTTAACCCTGCTAGAATATTGTAAAACTGTTTTCTGACTTTGCTTCTATCGTTTCTTTTGTTGTTGCTTTTGCGTTAAACTTGGTATGCTTCAGAGCACCCATGGTTTTTGAGTATGTAAAATGATGTCCTATAATGCATATTAGACATATTGGTAATTATTAGGTTAATACATACTGTATCTATCACTCTGAACGACCAAAGTTGCTAAAAATTAAAGCCAAAAATTGCTGCTAAAAAATATTGCTAAAAATTATTAAAATTTATTGTCAAGTATCTGTATTATAAATCAGCTTTGAGAATTATGGATATTAGCAATTTCACTTTGTCTAATAGACTTAGATATGTTGATTCATCGATTTCTTCTACCCGTGGAGGAAAATTCTTAAAGACTTAAAATAAGAAGGTCTCAAGATTGTTTAACTTTGTTTTTAATTTTCTATTGGTGTTTTTAAGGTAGACATTGTATGTTATTTTTTGATTATGATGTCTTATATTGGTGTGGACCTTAAAATAAGGTCGTGTTTTATAATTATGTTATATGTCTTTGTACAGTTGGGATTTGGAGCGAGGAGGTACTATGATACTATTGGGAGTTTTTATAAATTTGCTCTTGATACAAATTTGCTCTTGATATTTGTTATATCTTGTAGTTCATTATTACTAATTATTCTGCGGATCATTGCGCTCTATTGTGTATGTTAGCTGGGGCGTTTCTGATTGGTAGCCGCATCATCTACTCATCATATTCATTGGTGGTGTAGCGGTGCGCCTTAGGCTATCTGAGACCCGCAGTGACGTCACGATGGGTGGGACTGTTAGCAGAGACCAGGGATAGTACTCCTATTGATATGCCTTATGTGGGCGTGCGCGGACTGGAACAGGGGGCGGTCCGTACCCATAAGCCCCAGGGCTGGTGTATCGGCGCTCCGTGTGACGTCACGCGCATGCGCAATGGGTATCCTCGCGCGACGGTGCGCAGATTTGCCTAATTACCCTAATGGCAACACAGGTATATAAGGTAGCCTATCCCTCTACATCCCAGACTGCTTGATAAAGGACCTACCGGTCCGAAACGCGTAGGAGGTGTTTGTTTTTGTCCCCCAAGGGGTGAATATGTCTTCAGCCATGCACTGAATTAAAGGTAACTATTTTTATCCACCTGGCTCCCTGGCTGTGCGCCTTTTGTTTTTTCTTCTTGCTAATTCCCGGATGAGTTTACTCTCAAAATCCCGGCCTTGGTCTGAATGTAGGCGGTTGGGTAGACCATGGTGCACAACGTATCTTTTCAACAGGGTCTTCGTCACCGTGATGGCATCTGGTCTTTGGTGGGGAAGGCTTGAGCGTAGCGTGTTTAAAGGTCCGTGATGACCAACACGTTACCGATGCCTCGGGCGCTTGGTTCAATGCACAGGAAATTCATACACACCAGGTCCATGGGTCCTGAGCTCTTCAGGTGAGCCATTGGTGTGGCTCTGGTGGGGAGGGTCTTGCGCTGGATGCACCGTGAGCATTGGCGGCAGTGTCGTTCTACTGACTCTCGCATCCGTGGCCAGAAGAACCGGTCGAGTATCAGCCAAAAGGTCTTCTCTACACCGAGGTGGCCATTTTGTAATGTAGTGCTTTCAGGACCATATGTTGCAGGTTCCTGGGCAGGACCAGTTGCCTTCTATCCAGGTGGTTATTGTATTACACCACCCGATAGAGTAGACTGTTATCAATCTGGAATTTATCCATTTCTCGCATGAGTATCGCGACCATGTTTCAGGATTTCAGGCTTGTTTTGCTGGACGGCCTGGCGGATAATGCCAGCCACTTGATCCCGCATTTGATATTGCACCATATCCTTCCACGCAATTATCTTGTCGTGGGTGATATTCATCCCCTCTGGGTCACAGTAGGCGGCAGGAATGGCTTTGGATTGACATCCCAAGGAATCCGCTACCCTAAGTTCTGAGAAGGCCAAATTGTCTTCCACGATAGCCGCCGTGTTGCACATAGCTCGCATCCCTGGTCCAGGGATCTCCTCCCATAGGTCATTGTCCAGGGTGGTACCGAGCTCTGGTCTTCGGGATAGAGCATCAGCTCCAATGTTCAGGGGCCCGGGTTTATATTTCAGTGTAAACCGGTAATTGGCCATCTGTGGTCGGTTGCGTCCTACTTGGCGGACTTTAGTATGTATGTTAACGGATTGTTATCTGTCTGTATCTCAAAGGTGACACCGTACAGGTAATCATGGAGTTTGTCCACGATTGCCCTTTGAGAAAGAGGAATTCCAACTTATGGACTGGATAATTCTGTTCACTGGAAGTCAGACTGTGGCTGACGAAGACACTGGTCGGAGGCCAGCCAGGAACTTCTGGTGCAGGACAGCACCTAGGACGTTGAGGCTCGCATCTACATGGAGAATGTAGGGTTGTTCAGTGTCGGTATACGCAAGGACTGGCGCATAAGTCAAGCTCCTCTTCAGGCCAATGATAGCCGTTTCAAAGGCGGCCATCCACATGTCGCCAAATGGTGTTTTTGCAGAAGTGGCCTTCTGCCCGGTATCCTCAGGGTATATTTTGAGGTTATTCAGGACCTTTGCCCGACTTGAATACCTGTCCACGAAACTGCGGTAGTAGCCGCAGAAACCTAGGAATGAACAGAGTTCCACAACGTTCTCGGGTCTGGGCCAGTTCACCACGGCTTCTATTTTGTCCGGGTCTGTGGCTATCCCTTCTGCATACATTATATGTCCCAATGGTTTACATGGGATCCAGGGGCAGCATGAGGGAAGAAACACAAGCAAAACAAATCTAAGTGCAGTATGAATGGGCAATGGAAAACGAGCTGCTGAAATCTTGGCTCCTGTAGAATGGCTACTTACAAGATGTAAGAATAAAAACAGCAGTGTGGACAATCAGTCAGTGGTGGATGTCAGTGTAAGAATGTCAGGATTGCCTAGACCTCCTGCCTAGCCATAGCTTCCTTGTCCACTGGGTGTGCTGCTGTCTTCTGTTGGCTCTTGGTTCCTCTGTCTGTCTTCTTGTTGCTCCTGTCTCTGTCCTTTATAGCTTGCTTCCTGTCTGTTGCTTTTGCCTTTGCTTGCTAGTCAGACTCCTACAGTATGCTCATGCCTGTCTTTGATCCTGACCTGTTTCCTGTACCTGTACCTGTATTGTAGTCTGCTCACAGTAAAGGTTCTTGCTAGTAATCTGGCTTGTCCCTGGTTATTCCTGCTCCCCGGTCTCAGTCCCTGCTCCCTGTTCTTAGTCCCTGTCCTGCCCCGCCTGTCCTGTTCCAGTCTCCTCGTTGCCGACCTCTGCTTGTACCTAACTTCGTTGCCTGCCGCCTGCCTCGGACCCCTGCTTGTACCTGACTTCGCTGCCTGCCGCCTGCCTCGGACCTCTGCTTGTGACCCCTACTACGCTCGTGCTGTTCCGGCCACCGAGATCCTACCCGCCACAGGAGTCTCCCGTGACAGAAAGCAAAGGCCACTTCTGGATCTCGCTGGAACAGATTCTTCTTCTGCCTGCACCCTTTCCTGCCTGCTGCAGCAGACCACATCCGCATGGTTGAAGATAAGTACTTTCGTTTCTTTTTTGGAAATCCAAGTTGGGATTTTGAAAGGTTTTTTTTTTGTTGCTGCTAAGTGTTCTGCAAGAATTATTGCGTTCATAACGAAAAAACATTTTTTCTGAGACTAGAACTGTTGCTACCGACTATTGCAGCTTTCTTTGAGATGTTTATTTTTGCAAAGGTTTCTGCAGGGTTTTTTGTGCCACTTTCTCCCTGAGAAGAATTCCCTTTTACAAAAAAAAAAAAAAAAAAAACCCTCCCTGCAGTACCTGTTTTTGCCATTTTCAGACATTCATTACCTGGACAAGAATTGTCTCTGCATTGTGGGTGGGCCACTGCAGATTTTCAGACTCACATTTCTATTTAAGACGGTTACCTTGATTTACTGCTGTTCACAGGGTCTTCATTTCAAAAGACAAAAGTGCTCCCATTATTTTGTTGCTACATGCTTTGATTTTCTTGCATCTATAGTTTTTCATATGATTGGTTCTAAGGTTTCAGGTTTACCTGCAAGTTCCCCTAAAGTTTGTTTCTCTGCAACTTATGATATCCCTACGCCTGATATCAAAGGTTTCAGATTTGACTGCAGGGTTCTCTGTCTGATATTCCTATGTCAAAAGTTTCAGATCTAACTACAAGTTTTCTCTGGATTAGTTTCCTGCTGTCTATGATATTTCTATGCCTGATATCAAAAGTTTCAGATTCAACTGCAGGTTTTCTTTGTCTATATGATATCCCTACGCCTGACGCATAAAGATTTAGATGTAACTGCAGGTTTTCTTTGTCTATATGATATCCCTACGCCTGATGCATAAAGATTTAGATGTAACTGCAGGTTTTCTCTGTCTGTATGATATCCTTATGCCTAAAAGATTCAGATATAACTGCAGGTTTCTCTGTCTATGTTTTTTCCTTGCATTTATAATCTCTGTGACTGATGTTAAAGTCTCAAAGGGTCAGCTCTCCTATCTTGTGTCTCTCTGTGCCTAATATTCCTGTTGTTCATTCTAATGCTTCTGCTTTAAAAACACATTTCCTCTTTACTGGTGTCTTAGGAAGTGTGGTTTAATTATGGCTCCCACTCAAACAGTCTTGAGCAGTAAATGTGAACACAGTACCACTGATTCTTCAGAACTTCTCAAAACAAGGAAGAAGAAAAAGAAGGGAGGCATTACTGTGGAAGTTGCAGAAGGAATTAAGAATGAAAATTTAACCTCAGAGTCTGCATTTGATGAAAGAGATATGCTGCAGCTTAAGGCAACTCACAGACGTATCCCAAGAATAGTGGAAGAAAAGAAAGATGCCCCTACTCAGACGCTGCAAGCTGCACAGAAAGCGATTGATTGTCTTTATGAACGTTTAGATAAGGAGCAAGAGGCCAAGACTGCACTACAAAGCTGTCTATCTTCAGCAATTGCTAAGTGTGTTCTCCAGGAGAAAGAAAGAGAGCAGTTGGAGAGGGACAGGGTAATCCTGTCAAGTAAGCTGGAGAAGGCCTATGCTGATAATGCGCAGTACCAGAGTTTCATGGCTCAAGTTGGCACAAAATTGGAAGCCTCTGAGGAGAAGAATTGCCACTTCAACACAGAACTACGTTCTTTGAGAGAGATCTTCGAAGGGTTAAATAGCAGTTTTGAAATGGTAACCCAGGAGTGCAAGAATCTCTATGTCCAAGTCAGTGAAGGAGATAAGAAGCTCCATGAATTAGGAGAGGAGAAGAAACAGTTGGCCCAGGAAAAGTTAGACGTGCAGACAGCACTGCAGAATGCAGAGAGAGTGCTGCAAGAAGAACGTGTCTCCCTGGAGCGGCGCACACAAGCAGAAAATATGCTGCAGAGTCAGCTGCGAGAACTGCGTACACATCTGCAGGACACCAAAGAGAAATGGGTAAATGCTGAAGAAAAGCAGCGAGTTCTGCAGGAAGAAAGTTTCCAGACTGCCTACAAAATAAGTATGATGCAAGATTATTTGAGTACCCAGTGTGTCCCCAAAGAACAGCATGAGGAGCTGAAGGCCACACTGAGCATAACCAGAGCCTCGCTGGAGGAAGAGCTAAAGCTAGCAGCTGAACACACATCTCAGCAGCTCACAGCGCTGCAGGCGCAGATCACTGAGCTCAAGACACAGCTTGCCAAAAAGGAGGAGAGAGAGAAGGTTTCCGTCTGTCAAGTGGCTGGCCTGACACAGCGCTATGAGGTCAAAATGGCCGATGCCTGCAAATTATTGGACCACACAGCCCGTGATAAGGTCCGGCTGCAGCTGGAGCTGGACAATGCCCGGAAGGAGTACCGGCAGCTGCAGATCAGAAATGAAGAAGATGAAACATATTTAAGCTTTACTCTGAGTCAGCTGGGAGATATGGAGTCGCGACTCAACTCCAAAGAAGCCGAACTGACAACTGCATTGAGTGGGAAAAGAAGTGCAGAAGGACAGCTTCAAGAGCTGAAAAATCAAATAGCTGGTCTTAATGAGACTTTAGGTGATACCACAAAACGGCAGTCACAAAAGGAGACCATGGAGCGTGAATTCTATGTTCCCACTTACACATGTGAAAAGTCTGCACCCGTCATTGATGCCCACATTCCTGATGTCCATGCCTCTGCAATGGAGTTGAACGTATCCATTGGGAAGTTCCAGATTCCAAAACTAAAAGAGATATATTGGTCACAAAAAGAGACCACGGAAAGTGAATATGTCCCCTCTGCCGCATGTGAAGAGCCTGATGTATCGGTGTCCGATGCCCCTGCTATGACGTTAGACGGATCCCTGGTGAAGTTCCTTGCTATGCCTAATATTCTTGATGCTGATGCCAACACTCTTGCGATAAGGATAAATGCACCTCTCACAGATTTCCCATCAGCACTTGACGTACACATTAAGTTGGCCTTCCATCAAGATTTCCCTGAAGAGCCTGGAAGGTTGTCCGGAGTTGTTGCTGATCCCTATGTTCCTGCAAAACTTGGAGTGTTGTCCGAAGGTCATCGTGAGTCGGCCTTCCATCAGGGACACCTTGCTAAACCAGGAGGGTTGTCAGGAGGATCTACTGGCTTCTCTGCCCCTGCTTTTGGGTTGAACGCACCCATTTGGAGGTTCCTTGCTGCACCAAATGTACCTGTGGAGTACCCTCTGCCCACTGACAAGCCACCAGAGGTGGGTCACCTTGAGTCGCCATTTCATCAAGGCCTCCGGGAAGAGCCTGGAGGATCGTCCGGAGAACGCTCTTGAGAGGGGGGAGTAATGTCAGGATTGCCTAGACCTCCTGCCTAGCCATAGCTTCCTTGTCCACTGGGTGTGCTGCTGTCTTCTGTTGGCTCTTGGTTGCTCCTGTCTCTGTCCTTTATAGCTTGCTTCCTGTCTGTTGCTTTTGCCTTTGCTTGCTAGTCAGACTCCTACAGTATGCTCATGCCTGTCTTTGATCCTGACCTGTTTCCTGTACCTGTACCTGTATTGTAGTCTGCTCACAGTAAAGGTCCTTGCTAGTAATCTGGCTTGTCCCTGGTTATTCCTGCTCCCCGGTCTCAGTCCCTGCTCCCTGTTCTTAGTCCCTGTCCTGCCCCGCCTGTCCTGTTCCAGTCTCCTCGTTGCCGACCTCTGCTTGTACCTAACTTCGTTGCCTGCCGCCTGCCTCGGACCCCTGCTTGTACCTGACTTCGCTGCCTGCCGCCTGCCTCGGACCTCTGCTTGTGACCCCTACTACGCTCGTGCTGTTCCGGCCACCGAGATCCTACCCGCCACAGGAGTCTCCCGTGACAAAGAATCATCAAGGTGGCTCAGGTGCTCAGGAGGGTATGTCCCAGGTATGGAGGGAGAGAGGAAAAACTTGCATAGCGCAGATCAACCAAGATATAAAACAATTTAATCTAAGTAAAAAATGCACTCACAATGTTACAAATAAAATCGAGCATGTCACACTGAATAAGTGTAGGTAGAGATCATCAGCCAGCCAGCTCACCATCCCGCGACTCCCTGTGCACCTCTGTCTCTGCCCCTGCTCCGTCGCGTCACCGCACGGCTTGGCGTCTGACGTCAGATCCGGTTTTGCTTTTCGGTGGTAGCTGGACCTGCTGTGATCCCTCTCCAGGCTGCTCCGTATTAAAGAAGACTCCCACTCTAGGCGTTTCGCTACGTAATCACGTCGGCTTCATCAGGAGTGTGAAGTCTAGTACTACACTGTGTCTATACAGTATATAGCTTGGATACTAATTAGTTCATATGGAACAAGTGTTCTTACTGCGCTATGGGGGTTAATGTTCAGTCCTGGATTTGCACCCTGCATCATAAGGGATAATATTGATTACTCAACAACGTGGAGCATAATACATTTTAAGAGTAATGGAGAACATGATAAATGTACATATAAGAGAATTTTGTACATATATAAGAGAATTTGAGCACCATAATGTTCAAAAGGACTAAGAGATCTCAGAGAATAATTAGAATTAGAGTTTATTGTATTAGGATTTTATTTATATGTGTATAACTATCATTATTCTCTGAGATCTCTTAGTCCTTTTGAACATTATGGTGCTCAAATTCTCTTATATATGTACAAAATTCTCTTATATGTACATTTATCATGTTCTCCATTACTCTTAAAATGTATTATGCTCCACGTTGTTGAGTAAACAATATTATCCCTTATGATGCAGGGTGCAAATCCAGCACTGAACATTAACCCCCATAGCGCAGTAAGAACACTTGTTCCATATGAACTAATTAGTATCCAAGCTATATATAGACACAGTGTAGTACTAGACTTCACACTCCTGATGAAGCCGACGTGATTATGTAGCGATACGCGAAGAGTGGGAGTCTTCTTTAATACGGAGCAGCCTGGAGAGGGATCACAGAAGGTCCAGCTACCACCGAACGGCAAAACCGGATCTGACGTCAGACGCCAAGCCGTGCGATGACGCGACGGAGCAGAGGCAGAGACAGAGGTGCACTGGGAGTCGCGGGACGGTGAGCTGGCTGGCTGATGATCTCTACCTACACTTATTCAGTGTGACATGCCCGATTTTATTTGTAACATTGTGAGTGTATTTTTTACTTAGATTAAATTGTTTTATATCTTGGTTGATCTGCGCTATGCAAGTTTTTCCTCTCTCCCTCCATACCTGGGACATACCCTCCTGAGCACCTGAGCCACCTTGATGATTCCTACACTGACAACCACCACTGACTGATTGTCCACACTGCTGTTTTTATTCTTACATCTTGTAAGTAGCCATTCTACAGGAGCCAGGATTTCGGAAGCTCATTTTCCATTGCCCATTCATACTGCACTTAGATTTGTTTTGCTTGTGTTTCTTCCCTCATGCTCCCACTGGATCCCGTGTAAACCATTGCAACATTTGGGACGAGTGAAGACTATTCTCTCCAGTGGGTCTGAGCAGGGGGTGAAATCTTATAATTTACTTTTGTGTCACATTTTTATCACACTCCTGACGAAGCCACGCATCAGATTGGCGAAACGCGTAGAGTGGTAGCCGCCCACTGGAGGAGAGAAGCAGGGACGGAGATTGCAGACCCAGAAACATCAACCGGAAGTGACGTGTCGCAACTAACCGGAAGTGACGTGACGGCACGGTGCACCTCAGAGGGAGCACCGGAGGTGGAGAGTTCAACCTTGCGGCGTCTCACACAGCGATTGCAGACCGGAGGCGGGGGGTGAGCCAGATGTCCACTGCATTCTCTCTTCCATCACAGTGTTGTGATATATGCATTATTTGAATGGTTTTATTGTAAGTGTTCATTTTTTAACCCTATAAAAGTTACGTGTTTTATGATTGGTCTGCACTATGGATATCTTTCCTTCCTTACATACACCGCTGTTTTGCTGAGATTGGAGGTCTTCATCACAACTGAAATAGAGGTCTTCCCGCAAAGAAAAGTGTTCCCTATTGCCCGTATTTTATCTACATCTTGTGAGTAGGCTGGACTAAAGAGCCAAGACACATTATATTATTCACCGATTGTCATATTGTCTGCACTTAGATTGTATTTTGTTTTATTTCCCTTATGTGCTCCCCCTGGATTGTGAACACATTTTTATCACTTCACATTGCTTTTTTGTGTGCTATTGGACACTTAAAATTGTTTTTTCACTTATTAGAAAGGTTTATATATTTTCACTTTATTTATAGTGATTACCCTTTATTTGTTTTTGTGCCTACTTTTTCACCTTATTACCAATACATTATATGTCCCACATAAGTCACGGATGTGCGACAGAAGCGGCACTTATCTAAGGACAGCTTCAGGCCTTCCTGGCCCAGCCAATCCAGCACCTTGAGAAGTGTCACGGTTGTGCTCGCCACAAACCTGGGTCAGACCGCGTGGCTGAGGTGGGGTTGTAAAAGCACCAACCTTAGACCACGCAGGCTGATCTGGATTGCGCAGTTCGTAGTCGTACGTAGAAGGGTCGGGACTGGAGAAGGTAGCATCATCAGTGGACAAGCCCTGGTCAGGACTGGAGAGATCAGGATAAACGTTATTCAAGCAGGAGTTCGGCAACAGGTAATCAGAAGTACCCCGCTTCAGCTTAGGAGCGTGAGCGCGGGCGTGGGTTCTGCACGTGCGGTGACCATGGCCCATGGTACTGGTCTCAGGAAGGGATAGGCAGACCGCCAGGCAGCACACCGCCAGGCAGCACTGGTAAACCAGTGCTTCAGCGCAGGAGTCCAGAGCGGGCCTGTGCAAGGAGAGAGAGAGCTACAGACCTCAGGACTCATAGACTGGCCTCTGCTAAGGGTAGGGCAGCAGACCACAGGAAACAGGGAGCTGAAGAATACACGGGAGGTGCTCTGCTTCAGCACAGGAACCAGGACACGGCCTCTGCTATGGAGAATGAGCAGCAGGCCCCAGGAACCAGTACATAGGCTCTGCAGAGAAAGGACAGCAAGCCTGAGGAAACCGGAAGCTGAAGTCAACACTGGAGTGACCTCCGCTTCAGCACAGGAACCAGGACACGGCCACTGCAATGGAGAATGAGCAGCAGGCCCCAGGTACCGGTAGATAGGCTCTGCTGTGTAGGAATAGCAGACCTCAGGAAACAGGGATCTGAAGTTAACATGAAGAGTACTCCGCTTCAGCACAGGAGACAGGAACAGACCTCTGCGTGAACTGGGGAATAGAACTTTGAGAGATTAGTACACAACAGAGCCAAGCCTTAGGGCTTGTGGCAGAACACTTGTGACAACCAGGAAGGGTTATGCTCGGCAGGGAAGCATTGTGGGAAAGGTGTTTTTAAAGGTCAGTGAACCAATAGCAGAAGGGGCGTGTGACAGCATTGCTTTAATGAGTGAACCCAGGGTGGAGCTGCAGCAAACATCAGGAGCAGTGTTCCAGGGCTTCACGGGTCTGTAAGGCAAGGCAAACAGCAAACTAAGGTGCGGATCCGTTACAGTACCCCCCCTTCACGTGAGACCTCCGGGTGAATAAGACCACTCATAGAGTTGGGGGACCTTGAATTGTTCCTGAACTGTCTGGTATTGGGAGTAGAGTCATGGTCCAGAGGCTCGTGGGCACTCCTTTGCGTACCCCCACCCCCCAGTGAGAACTGCGGCCCGACAGGGCCATCCATGGGCCTCGGGGACATTGAGTTATTCCTAAAGTTTCTAGGCAGAAAGGGGATCCGTAAACGAGCAGTTCCTTGGTGAGTACTGTTCTAGGATATGAGAGTGGTGGTAGAGACAACATTGGTACATGGCTCGCCACGCAAAATGGCTTGGGCATCCAGGGCTGTGAAGAACCAGGGGTCTCCGGAGCAGAAACGGCAGAAGAACCCCCACTGGGAGCCCAGTCTTTAGTAATGGGAACAGAGTTCAGGACAAGCGGCATCGATGGTTGATCGAAAATACCAGGGCGACCTTCGGGACAGACAAAGTCTAGGCTGACCTCTGCATGTAGAAATTTGAGAGGGTTTTCTCCTTCAGAGGTCTCCCAGGTAGTGGTCAGCGAGGGTATAGGGTGGGTGGGAGCATTTCCAGGTATTGGTATGGATGGGGACAAGGCAAGCAGTAAACCAGGCATATAGACCGAAATCTTGGGATACGTACAGAGTATTTCCAACACAAAGGAAATAACAGGGGCAACTGAAGGTTTCGAGGGGAAAAACCATGGTTTAGCAGAGGCAGAGAAGCAATCAGCTGTGGAGCCCCCAAATACTGGGGAACCCTCAGTGGGAGATAGTATTGTCTGGGGAGTAAGAATAGGCTTTGGGGCTTTAATATCAGGAACTTGAGAATCAGGCAGAGCAAGGGTAGCGGAGGGAGGGGAGCTAACATCAGAAGTCTGTACTTCAGAGACAGGGACCTGAGAGACTACAAAAGCAGCAGCGAGTAGAGGAATCGACTCCGGAGCTGGAGGCTCGGAATCCATAACAGAAACATCTAGCAATGCAGGGGTACTGATAGGAGCACTAGCGTCAGGAGCTGGTGCTTGAGAGTCATTGATGGATAATGGGGGAGTAATGATGGGAGTTAAAGAGACAACAAGCGGCAAGTTAGAACCATGGAAACGCTTAATAGCAGAAACCTTAGAAGCAAAAGGAGTCTTATCCAAAACTGCAAGGGCCCTAACAACAGGGGTGCTTGTCATGACAAAAACATGAATAGGCGTGTTTACTAGTGCAAAAATTCTGATAACGGGACTCCTAGCCCGTGGTGGGGGTGTCTGGGTTTGACTAGTGAGAAAATCAGATATAGTGATAAGTGACTTAGAATCAATCACTGAGGTTCTAGGTTTGCTGGACATGTGTGAGAAAGTACCCTTTAAGACAGGAGTTTTAATTTTTACGCCGAGTAACCCAACGGTTGCTGGGGCATATTTAGACACAGTGCTGAGTAACTGAGGTTTAGCAAGGGCAGGAAAACTAAATAGCTCAGATTTAAACACCAGGACTAGTAATATAGGCAGGGTGGTCTCAGACTGTACTAAGGGAGTAACAACAGATATGCTGATCCCTGGAGGGTTTGCATGGGCAGAGAAATCAGGGGAACCAAAAGCAAGGACAGCCTCTATAGAAAGAGATTATGAATCTGAAGGGAGGTTTTTACCTCTCAGAGTATCGGGACCGACAAGGCAAATTTCAGAGAGAGGGGAAACTGTGTGCAGGCTTCAGCTACTGTAGCACATACTGTCCCGGCTAAGCTCAGTCTAAAGCTGGCCGGGACCGTAGCGGGCTAGCCGCGGGTCCATTCTCCGTTTAAAAACGGAGTTTCCCGCGCGGCGGCCGATTCAATAGATAAGCGCTAATGGCGCTTACTATTGAAAGCGCCCTAGGCGCGGGAAAACTGGCCGAAAACGGCCCGGTTTCGGCCGGAGACAGCCCGTGCGCCGCCCGCGTTATTTTAAAACTGCGGTGGCGGCCGCATTAGAGTCAGCTCGGCCGCCACTGTATGAAAAAGCGTCACTTTTGAGTGAAGGCAGTGTGTCAGCAAATATTCCTGAGAACACAACATGAACCCCAGAAGGGGCATAATGACCACTGTACGCTTTTAACCCTAAGCTTTGACAAGAGGAGAACACAGACAGTACAAGGGGGGGGGGAATCATAACTGTACTGGTTTCTGAAGTGGGTATTTGGTAAGGAGTGTCTGGGAAACCAGAAATGACTGCAGATTCCACAACGTGGGGACTATGCGCTGAAGCAGAGATCACCGCTCTCTGGGTGGCAGGCTGGTTCCGCGAAATACCCGGGAGCGGGAACTCTGCGACCAAGCTTAGGGAAAAACCTGGTCCCTGAATACATTTAACTGGAACCAGAACTTTAGCCGAAGTTTCAGGAGGCAAGGCAGCGGAAACTTGAGCTGAAGCAGGGGATTTATAGCAAAGAATTTCTAAGGACTCCGCAAGGTTAGGGGAATCCTTCAATGCAACCTCTGCTGTCGGACTTGGGGACTCATTCTCTGAGGCTAGAACAAAGGCATTAGCTTGGAGGCAGCAAGAATTTACAGGGGTTAATGCAGATAGTAGCTGAGAGTAGAACATAGAGAGTTTTCCCTCTGTAATAGGTGAGACAAGGGATTTCTCCTCTGGAGCTAGGGACGTGACCATGGCTGGCGGAGAACAGGGAGTTACCAAAGGGGACTTAGAGAGCTGCCCCACAGGGGTTAATACAGGAATGACCCTGGGAACAGAACTTAGAAATTCAAGCTTAGAATATGGAAGTAGAAGGGATTCTTTCTCTGATGGGGAGAGCGCACAGGACTGCCTAGCAGGGGTTAAAGCAGGAAAAACCTCAAGGGCTGGACTGAGAGATTCAGAGTTAGAAACAGAGAGTAAAGAGAGCTTACACTGTGAGAGAGACACACAGACCTGACTGGCAGGGGTTAAGACAGGACTAAGCTCAAGTACAGCTTTTAGGGATTCAGAGCTAGAAATAGAGGGAAAAAGGGATTCGTTCTTGGATACTAGAACCTTAGTGTTGGCTAGAGAAACATACGTTTACTCCAGGGGAACCTCACAGGGCTGATCGGCAGGGGTTAACGTAGACATATCATTGGGGTCAGCGTAACCGGGTGTACAATCAGGGCTAGGGACCGTGGCAGCTTCTACGTTAGGGGGCAGTGATAGTGGGTCAGTTTGGTAATTTCCTGGAGAGGGAGATACGTCCCCAGGTTTAGCGACAGGACTGGCAGCACAGGGGGACTGCCAGGCGGCAGCGTAGCTGGTGAGGGGAGGGTCTTGTTCCTTTATGCAAATGTCCAAAGTAAGGGAAAATACACAGAGTGTGTTTTGTGCGTGAGCCAACATGAAGAGAGGGTCCTCTCGTACTACGAGAATGTCCAGTGATAAGGCCAGGGCATAGAGTGCATATTGGGCGTCGGCCAGTACCATAGGGTTCACTGTGGCGGTGAAGGGGTTATCTGGGCTTGTAATAAAGTTCAGGCCCACTTGGTTAACCCTGACTCGTGTGTTAGGGTCTTAGAGTATCAGCTCTGGGACACAGATGTAAAAAATGTATTACTGCAACTGTATACTGATTTTGCGACATTAAAGAATGATGTGGTTTTATTTCCTCTCCGGGGATGCTGGGATTGGGAGATTTCTAGGCTGTAAGTTTCAGGGTGGGTTTGGCGGAGAAAGTCTTTGCAGAATGCGTCTATGTAGCGGGGTTCCGGGTTATGGGATACCCCAAAAGTTGTATACGGAGATTGAGTGATATCCTCTGATACTGCTAAGCGCATTACTCCGCCAACCTTGTACCCTGAAAACGCTCTTACGACTCACTGCCAGAGTCCCTGCTGCAGCATCTTCCAGACAAGGTAAATGGGTATGAAGGGGTTAAAAGATATCTGCAGGTATACACAGAGTCATTAGTATAGTATGGGGCTCCCCAGTATAGCAGAGGTACCCCCATACTGTACATGCCCAGGTATCCTGAGCCTAGAGTAGGGGTTCAGGAAGGTGCTCACGCTAAGGTTATGAAGCTGAGCAGATTTGCAGTGTTTAAAAGTATGTTTCTAATGTGTGCCAGGAATGAGGCTAGTGATTTGTAGGACTTTCTAAGTTATAGACTCTGGAAGGCACCGATGGTTACTAGGCTCGGCTCCGGTGTGTCTGTCCAGGGGCCATACTTGAAAGGGCTCAGAGATGCCTAGGTGTGAGGCCATATGGGCCCTGCCATTATTATAGAGCACCCATATCCTGGCATGAAACAAGGCAACCTAACACCCTTTGCTAAACAGCCAGTCGCTGTGGAGCCTCGCACCGTGGGGGGGGGGGGGGGGGCAAAGGGGCAGAGGAGGATATTTCACCTGCCCGGGGAAAAGGCTCAGGGGTGGGAAACCCTGTATGAGTGTTTTAGATTGGTCGTTATGCGGTTGCTAAGGTTTTTTGATTGGGCTGCAGGTTTTCTGGGACCTGGACACCAGAGGTTTGAAAAGCTCTGACACAGGTCAGATTCTTCAGTTCTAAGTGTTCTAAGAGTTCCATCTAAGAGTTTCATCAGTTCCACCTTGTGTGATTCACCTGAGATTCAGTCCCATTGGAGAAGTTCCAGCTCTGAGTAAATCGTCTACATTTCTCAGAGGATAAGTGACCGGAATATTTAACAGCCAGGCCAGAGGAATGAAAAGTGGCCTGGAATATTTTGCTGTGTGTTTAGGAAAGATTAGTTTTGTTATCCCAGTTTTCCAAAGTAAGTGTGTCTTTTTACTGTATTTTTGTGTAACATTGTTGTGTGCGTTCATTAGGTGAATAAACGCAATTTATTTTTATCTCGCTGCTTGCTCAATCAATGATCCTGGTAATTAAAAGTTGTAATAAGCTGGTCTTAAGGTGACAAGCTTTATTTAATGGTGGCAGTGTGTGGCATAGATTGGGCCTATGTTATAAAATCCTGCGGGGTCTTATAACATAGGGGGAAACTTGAAGATTGCGAGCTCCCAAAACAAGAGATAGCGTACACATGTTACACAAAGCAGAAAAAAGTGCAGGTTCTCCCTGTCACTTAGCTTAGTGCCTGCGGGCAAACATGGACAAGCAATGCACCAGGATTGTTACCCAGTGTAAAAGCTGCAGTTTACCGACAGACGGTCGGTCAGAGACACAGCTGGAGGACTTGGAATCTCACAAAGCAGTTACAGCTTCACAAGAGGAGTGGACACTCACAACTACAGTGGCAACAGTCTCTCAGCAAACCAGGGAAACAGGAGGTTAATCCAGCCCTGGTAGAGACAGAAAGACATGGGGACATCGGGACAGCCAGGATGCAAGAGGTTAATTCAGCACTGGTGAGCATGAAAGAACAAGGGGAGGGAGCGGGTCACCACATGGACACTGTTGGGGGGCCATTGATAGAGTGCAACCGCGGTAGCCCCAATGGCTAGCGGTCTCTCTACGCCCGGATTTGCCGCTCTACTCGCCCTGTGGGGACGGAGGGATGCCCAGGACTTGGCCACACTGGTCAGGGCAGCCAAAAGCACGCCTCAAAGGATTCTACAGTCTGCAGTCATTGTGTAACGCTGTGCTCACCACGGACAAGGAGGGACCCCGAAACTGAGGTGAGAAGAGTAATACCTGCACCCACAGCTACGGGGACACGCCTGGAAAGTGGAAAATAGGCGTCTGGAACCGTACAGGAGTATAAGATAAAGCAAGATACTTGGTACCGAGAGCCTGGGGTCCAGAACCGGAAGGTAGATCAGAATCTGTAAGCAGAGGAAAGAGGTCGGAGAGTTCAGGAGGTCAGGATACTAGTCAAAAGTCGAAGTCCAGAGCGGATCCACAGCCAAGCCGGTTCGGTACACAAAAGATTACTAGAAAAGACAAAGGGACAAGAGCTAAGGCAGACACGGCCGTGGTTAACACTGGTCATACAGAACTATGCTCAGCCAAAGAAGGAATGGCTTAGCAAGGTATAAATAGGAGGAAGGACCAATAGGGAGAGGGGGAGTGACGAGGGAGCGGCCCCAAGGAAGATAGGGATTGGTGGGGACAAGATTGCCACAGCTGTGCTGGATGCGAGGCTTGTGGGCGTTGCACGCGCGCCACACGGGAGAGGAACACGCGGCCTAAGCTGGGGGCGGGAACTCCTCCTGTGGGAGGACGTAAAAGTTCTTGTTCGTGCGCGTGCATGTGCGTGTTCAGCAACCACCGCGGGGAGTGAAGTGGAAGGAGGTGCGCGCGGCCTGAGCAGGGGACGGGAGTTCATCCCGTGAGAGGACAGAAGAGTCCCTGTGTGTGCGCACACATGCGCGCGTCCTGAGGTAGCCGCGGGAACCAGGGAGACAGGAGGGTCCTGCTCGCGGCGGTGAGTCTGTGGGACCGGGGAGCGCCGGGTGTGTTGCGGCAAGGGGGGAACCCTCTTTAGGAGAGGTGTTCCCCGAAGTCTTACAGTACCCCCCCTTTGAGGAGCGGCCACAGGACGACTCCAATATGGCTTTTGGGGAAATTTAGAGTGAGAGAGTCTCAGCAGTCTGGGAGCATGAATTTGATGATAGGGTACCCAAGATCTTTCCTCTGGACCAGAGCCCTTCCAGTGAACCAGGCACTGCACTGAACCCCTCGTCCTCCTGGAATCCAGAATAGACTGAATCTCAAACTCCTCCTGCCCCTGAATTATGACTGGTTTAGGGTCAATCGGTGTCCTGTGGAACCGCGGACTCTGGAACACAGGTTTCAGCAGTGACACGTGGAAGACGGAGGGTATCTTCATGGATGGAGGAAGTTCCAGATGATATGCCAAAGGATTGATCTGTTCCACTACTGAGAATGGGCCCAAGTACCTGGGAGCCAGCTTGTGGCTTGGAGTCTTCAGTCTAATGTTCCTGGAGGAGAGCCAGACCTTATCCCCTGGCTTGAAGACTGGTGCCTGACGGCGGTGAAGATCTGCCTGTGCCTTTTGTCTGTGGGTTGCCTTCCTCAAAGCCTCTTGGATCTTTTTCCAGAATTCCTGAAGATCCTTGATTCGGTCATCGGCCGCTGGAACCCCGGAAGGAACTGAGGTGATGGGCAGCTGACCTGGGAGAAAACCGTAATTAATGAAAAAAGGGGATTTCAGCGTGGCGCTGTTCTTTAAAGAAATATGGGAGAACTCTGGCCACGGAAGTAAATCTACCCAATTATCCTGGCTGTCCGCAATGAAGCATCGGAGGTATTGCTCCAGCGTCTGGTTCGTTCTCTCAGTTTGCCCATTTGTTTGGGGATGATACCCGGAAGAAAAATGGAGGGTGATATCCATCCTGCGAGCGAAGGCCCGCCAAAATTTTGAGACAAATTGTGTACCTCGATCGGATACGATGGAAAGAAAAACTCCATGAATGCGGAATATTTCCTTAACAAAAATGTCTGCCAAAGTGGCGGAATTGGGTAGGCCTTTGAGAGGAACGAAATGTGCCTGTGTGGAAAAACGATCCACGACAACAAATATGGTGTTCATCCCTTTAGAGGTTGGAAGTTCCACCACAAAGTCCATGGACAGATGACTCCATGGGCGTTCTGGTATAGGGAGGGGTTGTAGAAGGCCGTATGGCTTTTTGCGAGCGGTCTTAACCTGGGTGCAAATTGGACAGGTTTTTACATACTCCGAAATGTCCTGCAACATGGTTGGCCACCAAAAGGTACGACTAATGAGGTCAGAAGTCCTGTCAATGCCTGGATGACCAGCTGACCTAGAAGAATGACCCCACTCAAGAATCTTCTTAAGGAAGCGTGGAGCTGCATACAGACGGCCGACCGGCACCTTAAGGCCCCTCGGGAGGTTAGATTGTGCTGCCATGATCTGATCCAGGATATCGAAAGAATTGGCCGAAATTATATATTTGGAGGGTAAGATTGTTTCGGAGATAACTTCGGAATTGTCCTCAGACAGGAATTGACGTGAAAGTGCATCTGCCTTTTGATTCTTTGAGCCAGGAATGTAAGATATGAGATAATTAAATCTCGAAAAGAAAAGAGACCATCGAGCCTCACGTGCCCCAAGGCGACATGCACTCTCAATGTAAAGCAAATTTTTATGATCAGTAAAGCTTGAAATGGGGGTCTCTGTTCCCTCCAGAAGATGTCTCCATTCCTGAAGTGTGATGAAAACAATGACAATAGCGTTCAAACAAACCCAAAGTATAATAATAACCACTATTGTGAAAGTGACAATGTGATTAATACAATTAATAAAATCAGTGATAATACACGTGTCTACTTAAAGTGCATATAAAGTGAAAAAACCTCAAAATAAACTACAACTCTTGAAAAAAGACTGTTTCACTTGTCTTCTCTTGGATGATTTTTCAAAGCGTCAGGGGAGTTCTTCTCGAAGTCATAAAATAGAAAAACATATCATAGTGCAAAAATGTATAAACAGTGAAAAAAGTGAAATTTATCCAAAATGACTACTCACATTTTAAGTAATCAAATTAGACATTCATCCAACTTAAGGGGTGGATGCGCCCTATGTGTAAACAGCACAACCTCCAAAGGAGAAAAAAGAGAGACCATATAGTTTAGAGGTAAAACAATTGTAATATCAAAACATGATTCAAGGCTTACACTTCATACGGTCGATGTGGGCATTCATAGGTAGCGGTTGATGGATATCCCTGGGACTCGCGATTCCTCGGGGTACTCGGTCACCTCCGCTCTCTCTGGAGACACTTGGATCCACACCGGAGCTTTCGTCCCTTCACTTCCGGCACGCCGAGAGCCTCCCAGGCTCCCGTTACGTCACTTCCGGTGTGCCGGGGACTACCGGATCAGATGGTATCAGTGGATTTCTCGTGTTCCCCTTCTCTTGGCTGTTTGACTGGAACACTCTACGCATTTCGTCGCTCTCTCTTGCGACTTCATCCATTCCTGAAGGGCGAGTTTAATCGCCAGGAGTTCTCTATTTCCGACGTCATAGTTCCGTTCTGCCGAAGAATTTTTTTTTGAAAAGAACCCACAGGGATGAAATTTGGCCTGTGGGGACTGTCTCTGAGAGAGAATGGCGCCAGCCCCGACGTCGGATGCGTCTACCTCTAAAGTAAAGGGAAGCCCGGGGTCGGGATGACGCAAAATAGGAGCAGAAGCGAAAGAGTTTTTGAGGGAGTCGAAAGCTTGGAGAGCTGCAGGAGACCAAACTGCTGTGTTAGCTCCCTTTTTGGTAAGGGCAGTAATGGGAGCCATGATAGAAGAAAAATTCTTGATGAATTTACGATAGTAATTCGCAAATCCCAAGAATCGCTGTATGGCTTTCAGAGAGGTGGGTTGTGGCCATTCTAAGACGGCTTTAAGTTTGACTGGGTCCATAGAGAAGCCAGTGCTAGAAATGATGTATCCAAGAAAAGGAATGGAAGAAAGATGAAAAGAACATTTCTCTAGCTTAGCGTAGAGATGGTTCTCCCGAAGGCGGGACAGGACTAATTTGGTGTGCTGAATGTGGTCAGAGAGAGATTTAGAAAAGATAAGGATATCGTCAAGGTATACGATAATGAAGCTGTCGAGGAGATCGCGGAAGATCTCGTTGACAAACACCTGGAAGACCGCCGGGGCATTGCACAGGCCGAAAGGCATAACTAGGTATTCATAATTCCCATCCCGGGTGTTAAAGGCGGTCTTCCATTCGTCGCCCTGACGGATGCAGACAAGGTTATACACTGGCGACACACTTTATTCGAGCTCGGCTAGTCCCACGAATTCGGGTATACCCGGGTGTATTGAGGTTTGTGACTGTTTTCTGCCCGAGTGCATTGAGTTATTTTCCGGCAGGGATTGAAGCATTTTATTCCCGTTGGCTGCAATACTGCACAGTACATATATATATACTGCATTACAATTCATGAATTTATGCCATCTGGTAGACACGCGAAGCATTGCAGCCTATTAAATCCTAATCATTATCATTTAACAGATCAGCCGCCCATCAGCCAGGCATGAACCCAGGCTGGGAAGGCAAATGCAATGGGGCTTGTCAGAGGTGAGGAGCGGCGCATTCCAGGTATCTGCCAGGTACATACCGGGTATTTGCTCGAATAAAGTGTGTCGGTGCAGTAGGCTCCGCGGAGATCAAGTTTGGAAAAAAATGTTGCCCCCTGTTAGTGATCGAAGAGTTCGGAAATGAGTGGCAGGGGGTAACGGCTCTTGATCGTAATCTTGTTAAGACTTCTGTAGTCAATACAGGGATGCAAGGAGCCATCCTTTTTTTTAACAAAAAAAAATCCAGCTCCAGCTGGCGATGAAGAATTGCGAATGAACCCCTTCCTCAAGTTATCCTGGATATACTCGGCCATGGCTTTGGTCTCGGGTATGGATAGGGGGTAAGAACGGCTCTTGGGTAGGGCAGCACCGGGAAGAAGGTCAATAGGACAGTCAAAGACTCTATGGGGGGGTAACACTTCGGAACGCACCTTATCAAAAACGTCCGCCAGGTCCCAGTAGACCGTTGGGAGAGAAGTTTTGGACTCCGTGGATAAATCCACTCCGGCTAACATCTGTTTGGGGGGAATACAGGTCTTAAGGCATTGGGGGCTCCAACGTATGGGTTCTTTATTAACCCAATCCAGTTGTGGGTTGTATAGTTGCAACCAAGGGAGTCCCAGAATTACATCTACCGATGGAGTATGGATCACGTCCAAGATAATCTTCTCTTAGTAACCGTCCTCCGTGGAGAGGGATAGAGAACAAGTCTCCAGGGAAATAACAGCTGGTTGGAGTGGACGCCCGTCTATGGCCTCCAGACCAACTGGAACAGCCTTAGATCGGAAGGGAATCTTATTCCTATAGGCAAAACTCTGACCTGAGACCCGGAATCTATGAAGGCAGAGGCGGGGATCAGGGAATTATTCCAGGCCAGAGAGATAGGCAGCATTATTCTGGTGGGAAGCTTTTTAGGAGAAGAAAGAGAGGAAGAGATTACACCCAACGAGACCCTCTCATACCTTATTGGACTTTGGCGTTTCCCGGACGCATAGGACAGCTTGCCAGAAGATGACCGAAATGACCGCAATAATGGCAAAGACCACCATCTCGTCGGCACTGTCTCTCAGACGCGGATAGCCGATGACCTCCGAGCTGCATAGGTTTGGGCTCATCCATGGGTTGGGGAACGTAAGGGTCGAGGTTGCGGCTGGTAGACCGAGGGGAAGTGGTACGAGGAAGAGCACGTTCAAGTCTTCTTTCTCGTAGCCGCTGGTCCACTGCAATGAGCTCCTCCAATCTGGTGGGTCTCTCCATGGTGGCCAGCTGGTCCTTAATGGCGTCAGACAGACCCTGCCAAAAAGCTGTGGAGAGTGAGCTATCATTCCAGGAGGTCTCCGCCGCAATGGTCCGGAAGTTCAAAGCGTACTCGGCGACAGGACGAGTACCCTGAGAAATATGAAAAAGAGAGGAATCCGCCATAATCTGGCGACCAGGTGTATCAAATACTTGCCAGAATTCCTGAAGAAAGCAAGGGTAGTCACGCGTCATGGCAGGTTCCCGCTCCCAAATGGGGGATGCCCAGGCTAGGGCCTTTCCGTTCAAGAGGGATATAATATAAACCACCCTTGAGCGTGCGGTAGGAAAGCGCAATGGGGATAATTCAAATTGAATCTCGCACTGATTGAGAAACCCTCTGCACTCGTGGGGGTCCCCTGCATAGCGATTGGGGGCCGGGAGACGAGGATCTAAAGCCACGGAGGAACCCGGAGAGGGAAACGCCGCAGCTTCCATGGCAGAGGGGCCTGGGGTATGCTGCAATGAGGAGAGTCTTAAGAGCTCCAGCGTCATGGAGGCAAGCTGTGCCTCTAGCTGGAGAAGTCGCTGCATGGGGCTTGGTTGCTCCACCTCTTCGGGGGTCCATGTCTGTGGGGCTGAGCAAAAGCTAACGCTGTGCTCACCACGGACAAGGAGGGACCCCGAAACTGAGGTGAGAAGAGTAACACCTGCACCCACAGCTACGGGGACACGCCTTGAAAGTGGAAAATAGGCGTCTGGAACCGTACGGGAGTATAAGATGAAGTAAGATACTCGCCGGACGAGGTTCCAGAAGATATTTGGTACCGAGAGCCTGGGGTCCAGAACCGGGAGGTAGATCAGAATCTGTAAGCAGAGGAAAGAGGTCGGAGAGTTCAGGAGGTCAGGATACTAGTCAAAAGTCGAAGTCCAGAGCGGATCCACAGCCAAGCCGGTTCGGTACACAAAAGATTACTAGAAAAGACAAAGGGACAAGAACTAAGGCAGACACGACCGTGGTTAACACTGGTCATACAGAACTATGCTCAGCCAAAGAAGGAATGGCTGAGCAAGGTATAAATAGGAGGAAGGACCAATAGGGAGAGGGGGAGTGACGAGGGAGCGGCCCCAGGGAAGATAGGGATTGGTGGGGACAAGCTGTGCTGGATGCGAGGCTTGTGGGCGGTGCACGCGCATCAGGCATGTGCGCCGCGTGGAAGAGGAACGCGCGGCCTAAGCTGGGGGCGGGAACTTCTCCTGTGGGAGGACGTAAAAGTTCTTGTTCGTGCGCGCGCATGCGCGCGTTCAGCAACCACCGCGGGGAGTGAAGTGGAAGGAGGTGCACGTGGCCTGAGCAGCGGACGGGAGTTCATCCCGCAAGAGGACAGAAGAGTCCCTATGTGTACGCGCGCGTCCTGAGGTAGCCGCAGGAACCAGGGAGACAGGAGGAGGGTCCTGCTCGCGGCGTTGAGTCTGTGGGGCCGGGGAGCGCCGGGTGTGTTGCGGCAAGGGGGGAACACTCTTTAGGAGAGGTGTTCCCCGAAGTCTTACACATTGGAAGTGCACCAAAAGTTGCAGAGTTTATCCCGGGGAGGGGGTGCTCTCAGTCCCACCAGATTGGTCAGTCAAACCCAATCTGTCAGGACCAGGGAAGGTCCAGTGTACCCCATCAGGGGAAACGTTCTCAAGCTGCGAGGCCGGTCGCCCGTGTGCGGCTGGCACACACAGAGGAGTCAAGTCCAGCCGTGGAATCAACCCACAGAGGGACGTCCACGGAGTGATCTGCGCTTGACCCCCAGGAAACAGCAGCAGAGATGGAGGGACATCAGTTTGCACCAGTCCAGGTGCCACCCAGCGATGTCCAGCGGGCACCGTTGTGCCAAGTGACCATGGGAGTTTGCCAAGCAGCTGGCTTGTGTGACTCCAGTGTCACTGTTACTCTGGTCTGACCTGATATGGCGAGGCAAGAGGATCTGCTCCCCGGACCGGGGGTGCAGATGCTCCTGCCAGGTGATGGGCTGCGGCTTACACCGGTTGCCCGGGTCTTTTGTGATTGGGGTGCCGGGCGTGGCATAAGGGAGGAGGGGGTATTGCCCGGGTTAGATGCTGAGGTCCGCCTTGACAATGACCTGGGACATATTACATGCGTGTTTACGGCAGAACTGGCTCTTGTTGCAACGATTACAAGGAGCCAGCGATCAGGAGTTTCAACTGAAGGATCTGCCGTCCCCCTGCATTTGGGACCAACAGTTCCAAGGGTCTCTGCGGAAACCAGACAGGTAAGCCAGACTGAGTCGCGACAGTATACTGACTTACCTTGCCCTTTATATGTTCCTGGACTCCCTGACTTTGAGACTAAGTGTGGGGGGCCAGAATTAGAGACACAGTTTAGGGGTGCGGTGCGGTCTGAGCCCAGAGAGGAGCGCAGGAGGCTCCAGGTGTCCGAGTCTGACTCTGTCAGTGGGTCAGACCGGGACTCCTGGCACCATGGGCTCTTGTGTGCAGAGCCGGGGTCTACCAGTTTTGATAGGGTTTGGACTGGTAGAAGACAGCTAGGGGTACAGAGGGAGTGTAGGCAACCATTGTTACACGGAGTCCATTTCATACCACTAGCAGAGCATCAGGGGGCCACTCGCAAGAGAGCTCAGCTGTTGTAGCCTTGCTATGGGCTGCGGGCATCAGGGGCTGTGGCAGAGTTGTGCCACACCAGGGATGCCTGGCAGCAGGTAGGGAAGGCAGGAGATCATGCGAGGCCAGCCCTGAACCCATTACAGGTAATAGGGGAACCTTACCAAGGGGTAGCTATAGACATACTGGGACCCCTCATGATCCACAGTTGGTCTGGCCAGTGTTACATGCTCATGTGGGTAGATTTGTCTACCCAGGATCCTGAGGCTGTGATGCTTGCCACCATCAATGTGAGGGCAGGGGCAGAAGCATTGTTAAAGATTTTTCCAAGAGTAGGTTGCCCTAGTGAGATTCTAACTGACCAAGGGTCACAATTCAGGCGTGAATTGTTACAGGGTCTCTGGGGTGTGTGCGGGGTAAAGCACCAGCACACCATCCCTTATTACCCCCAGGCAAACGGTTTACGTGAGAGGTTCAATGGGACTCTGAAGCAGTTGCTTCCGGCCGGTATAGGGATTGAAGGAACAGAGTGGGAGATTCACTTACAGCACTTGCTGTTTGCATACCGAGAGGTACTGCCAGAATCTACCAGGGTCTCTCCCTTCAAGCTGCTATATGGCCGCAGGGTCCGGGAACCTCCTGACTTACTCTGTGAGGGGTGGAAGGGGAACATTACCCAGACTGATGTGTCTGTGCGACAGTCTGTGGCAGCTCTCAGAGACCAGTTAGAAATGTTTATGGGGTTGGCACAGGCTGATCTCAGGGAGATTCAGACCAAGCAGCAGACTTGGTGTGATTACAAAAAAGGGCAGAGGATCCAAAATGGGCCCGGCGCCCTCATAATGGCCGCCGTGACCTCCAGGGTTTGCAGGGATTAGCTGCCTCCTCCCCTCCCCCGCACCACGAGGCAGCGTGGAGTTGCGTGCGCAGCAAGGGGAGGGGAGGAGGGCAGGCTATTTAAACCCGTCGCGGGTAGGCAGCTTACATTAATCTTGTTTTCTTTCTCCCTGCAGGACCTGTGACCATGTTCCGACCGACCGCAGCATGGATCCAATCAGCACGAGGCCGAGCAGCAGCAGCAAGGCGCTTGCACGCGATCGCAAGATATCTCGCCCGGCAGCCCCACGGAGGCAGTGGCCCGAGCAGGGAGCACAGCAGCAGCAGCCGCAGCCCTCTCCCAGCCGGGGAAGGAAGCAGGCTGCCCGGCAGGCGAGCTCCGCCCCCCAGCCTCACTCACAGCCCCCTCCCAGCTCCTCTCTCAGCCGGAGAGGAACTGAAGCAGCCCGGCAGGCTGGCTCCGCCCTCCAGCCTCGCTCCGGTGCCTGCTCGCAGCAGAGCAGGGAGGGGAGGGCTGCTCTCCCCCCCCCTCATGGGAGAGGACATTACTGCAAAAACAGCCCCCCCTCCCCTCCCAGCCAACATCCACCCCCCCCCTGCAGCTGTTAGCCATGCTCCCAGTGCTGGCCTGCCCCCACCTTCCGCTGCACAGCACATCACCCCCCCCTGCTGCCCATACCACCCCCCCCTTCCACTGCACAGCACACCGCCCCCCTGCTATACATAACACCCCCCCCCTGCGGACCAAACCACCACCCCCATGGCCGGGCCGAGCCAGCCCACCACCGCTGCAGAGCCACCCCCGGCGTTCCTGCCGCCTAACCCCCCCGCGCATTACCCCCACGCGCCTTACCCCCACTCGCCTTACCCCTACGCGCCTTACGCCCACGCGCCTTACGCCCACACGTCCCAAGCCCCCCCGTATGCACTGGCACATCACGTACACTACGCCCCTGCGCCGCATGCACCTGCACCCTACACACCATACCCACCGGTGCCGCTAGCACCCACACACCATGCCCCGGCGCCTGGTGCACCCGCGCCAGACGCTCCTGGCGTGCCGGCACAAGCCTTGGATCCATCAACGGCATTCCCGCTGCCCCCGGCTGCGGGGTGCCTCCCAGTGTCCCGGGCACCTCCCCCGGTTGATGCGTCGGCACCATTGGCGCTGGGGAGCGTCGCCGATCCGGCAAGCAGCAACAGGAGCCGTGCAGCCGCCAAATGACCCAGGACCGGTCACCCAGGTGCACAAGCCGCAGGATCAGGTGAGCATGAAAATGCAGCATTGGAAAGTAATGAGGATGATGTTGATGGTGATGTTAGTGATGGGAGATCAGTGAGGTCAGGGTCGGACTATGAGTCCCAGGGGTCAGACAGCGAGAATAGTGAGAGAGCGAGCAGCGAGTCAGACGCAAGCAGCGGCGCAGACAGCGACGAGACCCCAGGGGTAAAGCGCATAAGGAAACAGGTAGAGGCGTTGAGCAAGGCGGCAAAGCGGAGTAGGACAGATGAGGGAAAACGCAAAGCGCGCAAAGACAAAGGGGCGGCTTCCACCCACAGCGGGGAGGATTCGTTTGCAGTCGAAACTAGCCCCCTGTTCACACACCTGCCCAGGAGAACACAGAGAGACATAGGTAACAGGAAGTATGTGGATATGTTCAAGCTGTCAGTAAAGGGGCGAGCAGAGAGGAAACGCGCGCAAGTGGCGGGCGAAAAAGGGCAGGTAGTGAGGAGTAATGCGAACTGGATTATGGGTTTCATTGTGTTTGGGGACTGTTTCCTTTCAAAACATCCCAAGGAATTGCATAATGTGTTGAGATACATGAGTGTGATACAGAACATACATGACGAACACGGGGGGTCAGCGTGGCGAGATTATGATGAGCAGTTCAGGCACAGGTGGCAGGGGGATACACGGTTGAGTCTGGGGAAGATGGACATGGAATTGTGGATGAAGCTAGTGGGAAACACGAAACAAGGAGGTAACGCGCCCTTTCACAAGGGGCCGGGCAGCCGGCCCGGGAGTCACTCAGCAAGCAGAGGCAGCAAAGGGGAGTGTTGGGCGTTTAACGACCTATACTGCAAACGGGGGGAGAGTTGCAAGTACAAGCATGTGTGTAGCCAGTGCGGGGGTAGCCACCCCGTTAAGAAATGCTTCAAAGCCCGGGGCAACCGCAGCCAGGCTAGAGGAAGGGAGGCACCTAACACAGGCCCCAACACCGGTCAGCCTTAGCAGGCTAAGCTATTGGTTAAGGGGGTACCCCGACCGGGAAAAAGCAAGGTTCCTTGAAGGGGGGTTTAGAAAGGGGTTTCACATACCAGTGGGGGTGGTGGTACAAGCTAGGGGTGTTAGCCGGAACTTAAAATCCGCTGCAACACACAGACACATAGTTAAAGGAAAAATAGAGAAAGAGATAAAATTGGGGCGTATGGCGGGCCCATTCGCATCCCCCCCTATCACCCAGTTAATTATTTCCCTGCTGGGTGTAGTGCCAAAAAAGGACCCGGGGAAATTCAGACTAATACAACACCTGTCATACCCAAGGGGGGGGGGGTCTGTGAATGAAGCTATAGACCCAGAGCTATGCCGGGTACAATACCAATCATTTGACACCGCCATAGGGATAATTAAAACATGTGGGGAGGGAGCACTATTGGCAAAAATCGACATAGAATCAGCCTTCCGGCTGTTACCTTTAGCCCCCAGCAGCTTCAGATTCACAGGGTGTAAATTTGAGGGCGCGTATTACATCGATAAATGTCTCCCCATGGGTTGCGCCATTTCTTGCGCCTACTTTGAGGCGTTTAGTACTTTCTTGCACTGGTGCATAGTCAGTAAGACGGGGACTAGCACAGTTGCGCACTATCTGGATGACTTCCTGCTGTTGGTTCCCCCGGGTTCACTGCAGTGCAACAGTTTACTGGAGAGTACTAAGGGGATTATGAGGGAATTGGGGGTTCCCATAGCAGAAGAGAAAACCGAGGGCCCAACAGAAATTCTGTCATTCCTCGGCATAGAGATTGACACGCTGGCGAGGGAATCACGCTTATCCGCAGACAAGGTCAGGAAGCTTAGAATGAGCCTAGGTCAGGTCAGGGAGGCCAGGAAGGTGACCCTGAAACAAATGCAGTCACTGCTGGGTCTGCTAAACTTCACCTGCAGAGTAATCCCCATGGGTAGGATATTTAACCGCAGGTTGGAAAGGGCCACGGCGGGGGTAAAAAAGCCCCAACACCATATCCGAATCACCAAGGAGCTTAGGGCAGACCTGGAGGTATGGGGGTTTTTTCTCAGGGAGTTTAATGGGAGAAGGCTGTGGGTTACGGACGGCGAGACCAGCGACGCCCTGCAATTATTCACTGACGCGTCAGGGGGGCACGGGTTCGGGGCATACTTTAGAGGGGAGTGGTGTGCGGGTCCATGGCCAGCTGACTGGGTGGAGACGGGGCTAACTAAGAACATGGCTTTCCTGGAGTTGTTCCCCATTGTAGTAGCGGTAGAGTTATGGACCAAGGACTTAGCGACCAAGCATATAATATTCTGGTCAGACAATTTGGGGGTAGTGGACGCGGTGAACGGCCTATCGGCTACGTCACCACCAGTGATAAGGTTGTTGCGCAGGCTGGTCCTACAGTGCATGCTGGGGAACATAAACTTTAAGGCAAAGCATATCCCCGGGAAGCTTAATGTTATCGCAGACGCGCTATCCCGCTTTAACTGGCCTGCATTTAGGCGGGCAGTCCCAGACGTGCAGGAAAGAGGTCTGACCTGCCCCAATTATCTGTACCAGCAAGGGCGGAGGGAGTGATGGCCTTGGTGCAGCAATCGCTAGCCCCCCGCACGTGGAAGACGTATAACAACGCATGGCGGCAATGGCGCAGTTTCAGGAAGGCCTCCAAGGGGAGTGGTAAGGTTAGCAGAACCCATCAGCTAATCAATTTCTTACTTACCCAGAAGCGGGCGGGCATGTCACGGGCTAAGGCGGGTGGTACGCTAGCGGGTATAGCCTTTTTCCTGAAGTTAGGGGGACAGACAGACATCACCAAGGATTTCCTCCTCAGGCGAATACTGATCGGGTGGGGCAGAGGGGAGCGCAAGCGGGGAGATAAGAGGGAGCCGGTAACAGTGGAAAGGTTACAAAGCTTGAACAAGGCAGCAGAGTCAGTATGCGCAGGACCGTTCGAAATAAATTTATTTAAAGCGGCTTTCACTTTTGCCTTTTTTGGAGCCTTTAGAGTAGGGGAACTTGTAGCAGCGTCAAAAACTAGCAGGGACACTGGCCTATTGCTGGGAAACGTGATTATAGGGGAGGAGACAGTAGCATGCCGCATACACAGGTCAAAAACTGACCAGGCAGGGAAAGTGGCCTGGGTGCACCTGAGACGGCATGAGAATAGGAGGGTGTGCCCTGTGAGGGCGTCAAAGCGCTACGCCAGGCAGCGACCGCAAGGGGGCGAGGTTTTCCTGTCACATAAAGATTCAACTCCCCAAACAAAGTTTCAGTTCAACAGGATCTTTAAGCGTTGCCTGGAGGCAGGAGGCATAGATGCCACCAATTTTGGGACCCACTCATTTCGGATCGGGGTGGCAACGGTAGCCTCCGAGCGGGGGCTGCCTATAGCACAGATTAAGGAACTGGGGAGGTGGAAGTCAAACGCCTACAAAGGGTACATTAGGTCCAAGCAAGGGGGTAATTAGATGATCGTGCGGTTTTCTAACATGTTTTCTGTCTTCACAGTGGGCGATGCAGGCGCAGCGCGGGAAGTCTGGCTGATCGGTCATTCTTTCATGTTCTGGGCCCGGGTGCAGGCGGCGAGCACGCTGGGTCTGCAGCTGGGAATCCCACGAGAGAGCATGAAAATACGATGGCTGGGTAAGAGAGGAATGTGCTGGAGAGACTTGGTGCCGACCATCACAAGCGCACTAGCAGTTTACGGCAGAAAGCCCCACGTGATAATGATCCACCTGGGCGGGAACGACATGGTGGCCACCAAGTCTTTAGACTTAATCCTCCAGATACGCGCTGACTGTGCCAGACTTAAAGCCCTCTGGGGCGACACAGTCATTATTTGGTCGGAGATTATACCCCGGCTGGTATGGAGGGGGGCACGCAGTTGGGTGGGCATAGAGAAGGCAAGGCGAGAAGTTAACAGAGACATCCGTAATTTCATCCTCTCTTGTGGGGGGTGGACGTTGAAGCATGGGGAATTTGAAGACAGGGGGCGCAGCTGGCACAGGAAGGACGGGGTGCACCTAACAGACGAGGGCCTGGATATTTTTATTGATAACATGCGCGGGCCTTTGCAAGCGATCAGCAGCCAGGGTTTAGGGTCACAGCTTGGTGTGTGGGGTGAGTCCCCAGTAAGTGGCCTTAATGGGTCCTCCGGGTGGCGGAACTGTTAGGCCAGTCATCGTAGGGACACCGTTGATACCCGAAATGGGGCTCCACCCGATGCGGATGGGCCGCCAGG
This sequence comes from Ascaphus truei, assembly GCF_040206685.1. Lineage (NCBI taxonomy): Eukaryota > Metazoa > Chordata > Amphibia > Anura > Ascaphidae > Ascaphus > Ascaphus truei. The sequence continues at coordinate 40,520,854 of NC_134501.1, read as the reverse complement.
TAACGGTCCCCCTGAAAAGATCGTGCGGGCTGGAGGCGCCGACGCAGGCGGTCGGTCGCTGTACCCCTGGCACCAATCTTAGGTAGCTGGGCTCTATCCTATGCGGGTAGGCCCAGACGGCCATGAAAAGGGGGACCTAGGGTGAACGGATGACGGGGCCGTGAGTAAGGGGCGAGAGTGTCCATCACGGCGGAGAGTGTGTCTCCCGGGTTGACGGTAGAATAGGGCGGGCGGAGGAGGGCTCCTCCCGCCGGAAGATACCGAGAATAGGGACGACAAAGGACTAAGTTTATGGCTGACAGTTATTTGATAGTATTGTTAAACAATAAAGCTGTGACCATTTTTACTTCCACAAAAAACTGTGTCGTCTAAGTTTGTATGGTGGGGTAGGCAAACCACGCGGTAGGCACTCTAGGCCGTTATGCCCCTAGCAGCTCATTCATTCCAGGTCAGCAGGGACTTATTCTGCTGCCCACTCCGCAGAACAAATTAAAGGCTGGTCTGGACCGTACCCGGTTTTCAGGAAAATGAATGAGTACACCTATGGTGTACAGGAAGATGGTGAGTCAGAGAGAAATAGGGCTTATTATGTAAACATGTGTAAGGAGTATTTCCAGCAGAGTGTGGCATCAGTGCTGGCTATTGGTAGCACACTGATGGGGGACCTGGCAAGCAATGCTCTGACTGACCTCCTAGGGGAATCTAGGCAGGGGGGCACAGGGGAGCGGGTAGGAATAGGGTCCCAGCTCAGTGCACAGCAGCGTGTGCAAGTCAAGGCTATGTTAGAGCAGCATAGGGTTCTGTTCCTGGGTAAGCTGGACAGAACACATATCCCAGATCATCCAGTGGAGACTGGTGATCAGAGACTTCTGCGTAAGCATGCCTATATGGTATCAGCAGAGGTAAAAGGGAGTATAGAGAGGGAAGTGAAAGAGATGCTGGCCCTAGGGGTAATTGTACCATCTCAGAGCCCTTGGGCTTGTCTGGTAGTCCTGATTCCTGAGAAGGGTGCAGTGCTGCAGAGGATCAGGGAGGCAGGGCTGACACTGAAGCCTACAAAGTGTGTAGGGGGTATGGCAGAGGTACTGTATCTGGGGCACAGAGTGGGTGGAGGGCACGCAAAGCCAGAACCAGAAGGGGGGAAGGCAATAGGGCAAGTGATGGGGGTTGCAGGCCCTGCAGGGTACTACACAAAGGTTGTTCCCAATTACAGTGCCGTGGCCAAACCCTTGACTGACTTGATCCAAAAGCGACTCTCTTCTGGTAGCCTGGACTCCTGCCTGTGACACAGCGTGTCAGGCACTGGAGGCAACGGTGGCTAGTGCACCCATGCTGGCTGCACCCGCCTACAGCAAAATGTTCCTGATACAGACCAATGCCTCTGACTATGTTCTCGGTGCTGTACTCCGTCAGAGTGGCAAGTTGCTATGCTGGACTCTTGCATTGCAGGAGTGTGACTTCACCATCCAGCATAAGGAAGGCAGTGCGCACGGCAATGCCGATGGACTTTCCCGCCAGGACATTCCTCACGAACTAATATACTCAAGACACAGGCCAGTTAAACCGTCAGACGAGGCGATTGTAACACAGCCTGTAATTGAGTAGGGGAGGTGTGGCAGTGAAGGGGTTAACTGGGCTTGTAATAAAGTTCAGGCCCACTTGGTTAACCCTGACTCGTGTGTTAGGGTCTTAGAGTGTCAGCTCTGGGACCCAGATGTCAAAAATGTATTACTGCAACTGTATACTGATTTTGCGACATTAAAGAATGATGTGGTTTTTTTCCTTTCCGGGGATGCTGGGATCGAGAGTTTTCTAGGCTGTAAGTTTCAGGGTGGGTTTGGTGGAGAAAGTCTTTGCAGAATGTCTTTGCAGTAGCGGGGTTCCGGGTTATGGGATACCCCAAAAGTTGTATACGGAGATTGAGTGATATCCTCTGATACTGCTAAGCGCATTACTCCGCCAACCTTGTACCCTCTTACGACTCACTGCCAGAGTCCCTGCTGCAGCATCTTCCAGACAAGGTAAATGGGTATGAAGGGGTTAAAAGATATCTGCAGGTATACACAGAGTCCTTAGTATAGTATGGGGCTCACGCTAAGGTTATGAAGCTGAGCAGATTTGCAGTGTTTAAAAGTATGTTTCTAATGTGTGCCAGGTATGAGGCTAGTGATTTGTAGGACTTTCTAAGTTATAGACTCTGGAAGGCACAGATGGTTACTAGGCTCGGCTCCGGTGTGTCTGTCCAGGGGCCATACTTGAAAGGGCTCAGAGATGCCTAGGTGTGAGGCCATATGGGCCTTGCAATTATTATAGAGCACCCATATCCTGGCATGAAACAAGGCAACCTAACACCCTTTGCTAAACAGCCAGCCGCTGTGGAGCCTCGCACCGTGGGGGGGCGAAGGGGCAGTGGGGGCTATTTCACCTGCCCGGGGAAAAGGCTCAGGGGTGGGAAACCCTGTATGAGTGTTTTAGATTGGTCGTTATGCGGTTGCTAAGGTTTTTTGATTGGGCTGCAGGTTTTCTGGGACCTGGACACCAGAGGTTTGAAAAGCTCTGACACAGGTCAGATTCTTCAGTTCTAAGTGTTCTAAGAGTTCCATCTAAGAGTTTCATCAGTTCCACCTTGTGTGATTCACCTGAGATTCAGTCCCATTGGAGAAGTTCCAGCTCTGAGTAAATCGTCTACATTTCTCAGAGGATAAGTGACCGGAATATTCAACAGCCAGGCCAGAGGAATGAAAAGTGGCCTGGAATATTTTGCTGTGTGTTTGCAATTAGGAAAGATTAGTTTTGTTATCCCAGTTTTCCAAAGTAAGTGTGTCTTTTTACTGTATTTTTGTGTAACATTGTTGTGTGCGTTCATTAGGTGAATAAACGCAATTTATTTTTATCTCTCTGCTTGCTCAATCAATGATCCCGGTAATTAAAAGTTGTAATAAGCTGGTCTTACCGTGACATTCACATTATCCCAGGTTAAAGGGGAACCAGGGGAGCGAACACAACTGGCCAGTAACTCTTTTAATTCCTGGAGGCAGAAAGCCTTCATAATGAGATCATTACAGCATCGGTGTTGCAAAGGGGTTAAACCTTCTAACATAAACGGATCTTCCATCAGGGGTAGTATTTCGCACAGATACTGGGATTGGTCTGCAGGCCGGGACAGGATTTCAGATAGAAACTTACCAACCCGCACCACAGGGCGGTCCGTGTTTGTGGGGCCGAGCATACTGTCACGGTTGTGCTCGCCACAAACCTGGGTCGGACCGCGTGGCTGAGGTGGGGTTGTAAAAGCACCGACCTTAGACCGCGCAGGCTGATCCGGATTGCGCAGTTTCGTAGTCGTACGTAGCAGGGTTCGGGACTGGAGAAGGCAGCATCATCACTGGACAAGCCCTGGTCAGGACTGGAGAGATCAGGATAAACGTTATTCAAGCAGGAGTTCGGCAACAGGTAATCAGAAGTTCTCCGCTTCAGCTTAGGAGCGCGGGCGTGGGTTCTGCGCGTGCGGCGACCATGGCCCATGGTACTGGTCTCAGGAAGGGATAGGCAGACCGGAGTGGGCACACCGCCAGGCAGCACTGGTAAACCAGTGCTTCAGTGCAAGAGTCCAGAGCGGGCCTGTGCAAGGAGAGAGAGAGAGCTACAGACCTCAGGACTCATAGACTGGCTTCTGCTAAGGGTAGGGCAGCAGACTACAGGAAACAGGGAGCTGAAGAATACACGGGAGGTTTTCCGCTTCAGCACAGGAACCAGGACACGGCCTCTGCTATGGAGAATGAGCAGCAGGCCCCAGGAACCAGTTGATAGGCTCTGCAGAGAAAGGACAGCAAGCCTCAGGAAACCGGAAGCTGAAGTCAACACTGGAGAGACCTCCGCTTCAGCACAGGAACCAGGACACGGCCACTGCAATGGAGAATGAGCAGCAGGCCCCAGGTACCGGTAGATAGGCTCTGCTGTGTAGGAATAGCAGACCTCAGGAAACAGGAAGCTGAAGTCAACACTGGAGAGACCTCCGCTTCAGTACAGGAGACAGGAACAGGCCGCTGCGTGAGACTAGCAGCCGGCCTCAGGAAACAGGGATCTGAAGTCAACACTGGAGAGACCTCCGCTTCAGTACAGGAGACAGGAACAGTCCGCTGCGTAAGACTAGCAGCCGACCTCAGGAAACAGGGATCTGAAGTTAACATGAAGAGTACTCCGCTTCAGCACAGGAGACAGGAACAGGCCGCTGCGTGAGACTAGCAGCCGGCCTCAGGAAACAGGGATCTGAAGTTAACATGAAGAGTACTCCGCTTCAGCACAGGAGACAGGAACAGACCTCTGCGTGAACTGGGGAATAGAACTTTGAGAGATTAGTACACAACAGAGCCAAGCCTTAGGGCTTGTGGCAGAACACTTGTGACAACCAGGAAGGGTTATGCTCGGCAGGGAAGCATTGTGGGAAAGGTGTCTTTAAAGGTCAGTGAACCAATAGCAGAAGGGGCGTGTGACAGCATTGCTTTAATGAGTGAACCCAGGGTGGAGCTGCAGCAAACATCAGGAGCAGTGTTTCAGGGCTGCACAGGTCTGTAAGGCAAGGCAAACAGCAAACTAAGGTGCGGATCCGTTACAAGCAGGCATTCTTCATGCTCTTTCAGGGTCTTACCGAAGACAATGATATTGTCCAGTTATACCAAGCATTCCCGCGGATTCATGTCACCTATGAATTTCTCCATCAGGCGTTGAAACATTGCTGGAGCTCCGTATATGCCTTGGGGCATACGGGTAAATTGGTAGAAGCCCAGAGGACAAACAAACTACCTGGTAGTACCCAGATCTCAGATCCAACACGCTGAACCATTTGCGTACTGGTCCGGTACGGTGCAATTAGTCAGTGTTCGACAGTCCACACATAAGCGGACCAACCCATTCTTTTTTCTCACCACCACGATGGGTGTCACGTATGGGCTGCAGGACTCGGTCACAATCCCCGCTGTCTCCATCTCCTGTAGAACGTCTCTCAAGCATCCACATCTCGCGAGGCGATGGGACGGGACCATTCTTGGAATGGGTGGTATCACTTAATCTGATGGTGTGTTGAGCGTTTCGGCTGCAGCCCACATTCACCTCGCTAGAGAAGACTTCCCGTCATGCTTCCAACTTGGCCGTCAGCCGTTCCCTCCATTCGGTGGACAGGGTCGAGCCCCTGAAGTCATAGGCCAGCACCACCGTTGGATCTTGTACCACAGCGGTGGTTGCTTGCGCGGCCATCGTATCGACGGGAGTAACTAGATATATTCGGCCTAATTGTTGGCCTTGGTCAAATGACATGGGGTAAGGGTAGATGTTCTGGATGAACACGTTGATCCACCCTGGCAGCTTGGATAGCCATTCCCGTACTTCGGGCATCAGCTTGTAGCCTCTGTAAGCATCTTCCTCAGGCATACTTTCCAGGGGGAAGAGGTAATCAGCCTCTTCTCAGCCCGGGTAGCAGAACACTGCGGCCATGCGCTTCACTCCCCCTGGTGCATTCTCAGTTACACCTGCTCAGAGGTTGTAGATGATCCCATGTCAATCTTGGGCCGACACCTTGCAACACTCTTCCCATAGCACGGGGTGAATCTGCAGGGCAGACAGGGGTAGGTCTCTGGCATCCTTCAGGTAAGATCTGATCACCGCATGCTCCAAGTCAGTGTTGGTCCCCAATATGACCAGGGAACTTGGGCATTCCCGGGGTTCAGGGCAGATTAGTGCCTCCACATCCATGGTATGGGACTTGCCGGTGTTCAACTGGGATATTTCCAGCCGAACCTGCACCACGCCGGGCGTCGATGGGGTACTCCTCATTGCTAAGGCCCCACAGCTTCATTTTGTCTGCCGACTGTAATGGTAGATGTTTGAGATGTTGATCATAGAATGACCGGTACACGATGGTCACCTGGGACCCAGTGTCCAGCAGAGCTGATGCATATATTCCATCCACAAGGACACAGATGATGGCAGCCGATCCTATGCGGCGGTATGCATTCGAGGGAGGTGTTTCATCAGGGTTTGGCGCTGGTGCGCTCTCAGCGGGCGGGGAAGTGGTTTCTACTGACTGGACTTTGCAGATCATGGACTGGAGATGGATCATCCTAGTGGGGGTTTTTATTTTTTCCTCTGGACAATCTTTTGAGAAGTGGCCCTTCTGACCACAGCTGTAGCTGGGGGCCCTGTATGTAGAGGATGCTCTCCTGGATGTCTTGGACTTGACTGGAGGCGACTTAGGCGGAGGATCGTCCTCTGTGCTATATGTTTCTTTGAGCTTTGGAGCCGACGCTCTCTTGGGTTCACCCTTGGGGGGTTCTTTGGCCTTTTTCGGGGCATGGAAATGTAGTTGGACATCGTGCTTTCGGATGAGCCGCATCAAGTCCATATAGTTAGGGGGTATGGGGCTGGAGGGGTGCATCGCATCACGAGGGCCACAGAGTGTGAGGACAGTGATCCCTTCAGGAACTGTTTCCACCTGTATTGGTCCACCACGGCAGCGGAAATGATTTTCTTGGAAAATAGTGTCCACAATGAAAGTTGTAGTCTTTGAACGAATGCGGATATGTCTTCCCCATCCTTTTGGTGGGGAGCCCAGAACTGAGCAAGAAGCTCGTCCTCATTGTTTTCGCTAGTGTAGGACTGGGTGAAGAGTTCCACCAACTTGTGAGCAGTGACTTCTCCCTCTATATCTCGGTGCATCCATACTAATTGAGCGGCCGGCGGTCGGAGACATTTGACTAGCCTTTGCCTCTTGACGGCCTCGAAGCAGGACCACTCGTCCAGTACTTGGAGGGATTGCTCCTTCCAGGTCTCAAATCCCTACTCTCCCTATGGTGTGGGGATTACCCCGGAGAAGGCCTTGAGTTTTCTGTAGTTTTGGGATTGAGATGACATTGTTAAGGCTTCCACCAATTGGGGTAGTGTGACTCCCAGGCTGGAGGGTCCCGGAGACAAGTGACCATAATAGGGTGTGTTCTAACTAGAAACTTGCGAGGGTCTATGTGACAGGAGCTTTGCGACAGGCTATTAATAATACACAAAAAATATATATATATAATTGAACTGGGACGAGACTTAGATATGATAAAATGTAATTTATTCCTTGATAAAGGTGAACACACGAGATTTACAAATAACGGCAAAATATGGACACTTACTTAAAGATGGAAATGATGAAACAGTCACCTCTGGACTGGCAGTTCATACAGCACTCTTCATCATCCCAAGACACGAAAAGCCATGAAAAGACCTTGCATGCAGACATTGCATAGCATTTCTCTCAGCAATCAAGATGGTATAGAAGAACAACACAGGATAAAGGGTGGACAACCGTTTATAAACCTGTTGTAACCCTATCCTTAACATTAAGTACAGGTGATTGGTTTTCAATTACCTGTAGCCACTCACTAACATGGGAACACATTTTGATACATGCCCCCAGCTAGTTGGCACATGCTCAGTTGGACTCTGGGGTCTCATTCCTGCAGCCCCACATTTGCATCAGGAATGCCAGCCAGTCTACTAAACGGAATTTCTGGCAGGAAACCCTTTGTTGTAAGGTGTGAAATGGGACACTTATAGCCTGCTCTGGTTTGAGTCATCTCCGCCCTCCTGTAAAAAGTGTAGGTGATAAACTCCTTTGAACAGCACTTAAATTCTAGACATTAGGGCGCTTCCCTGGCCATCTGCTAACTTATGGCCAAAGGAATTCCCTCTGGTTTCTGTCCCTACCTGGGGACACAGTGTTAAGGATAAAACACAAACATATTAAAATATCCGGTTCCGTTGGGTCCAGCGGGTCCAAACTTCCCAGTTCTCAATGCCGGAACTGGGACACCCTAGGGTCCAATTTGCGACTTGCTACGACCCTCGGAACCGGAGTTACACAAATACACCTTAAACTGTTTCCTATTTTAATACAATAATCTCCGCTGTAAATTAAATCACGTTTTTTAACTAAATCCCCATTGAAAACAATGGGCTTTGCCGCCATAGACTGTCAATGGCAAACCGCCGCCGTTGGCGGCTATGGGAATCTGCCGCCATAGACTTTCAACGGGGCTACGCCGCCGTTGAAGTCAATGGGGGTTTTCCGCCATAGCCGGTCAATGGAGATTGGCCGCCATTGGAGTCTATGGGAAAAGTCCCGAACTTTCAAGGGGGTCCATACTCCGTCGGGTTGGTCCAAGAGGGTCAAGGATGGTTCTGCAGCGATGCCGGAGCAGTGACTACAGGTACCCCAAACCCTGGCCCTCTGGACCCTCCGGAACCGGAGCTATGGATTCCTAAATTTCAGCTTTTTACACTTAGCCGTTTTCTTGAGCTGTTTCTGCCGCCGCCATTGGAAACTATGGTGCGACCCGCTCTTCTCGGTTCGACCCTTATCGGGGGTCCAGGATTCATGGACCCGGTGGTGGTCGAGTGGGGGGAGGCCTAGGAACTAGGGGCAAAAAGAATTTTATTTCTAGGTGCTCTAGAACTGTTTATTCCCACGCCACTTGTCGTTGAACTTGGCTAATAAGTGATCAAAGCTCTCTTTTAGAAAAAGTATCCGCTTTGCGGTTTTGCGGTTTGGACGGCAGCCAACTCGTTCCTGGAAAGCTCCTTCGAGGAATCTCCATTGAAGTCAATGGGCCCATTGACTTACAATGGGAAACCGCCGCTCCTCCTCTCGGACGCCATCTGCTGGTCTTCACAGGAAACAGGACCAAAACAGCAAGATTCGCCATTAGAATGTATTGAGCCCTAATGGCGGCCTATGGGACCTGCAAAATGGTGCCTGAAAAGGCGGGAAAATTACACAAAGGGCTATAATCATTAAAGAACTATTAACCCTTGTACTCCCGGATGGATCCTAGTGTGTGTGTGAGGCAGACACTGATATAACAAATAAACCTGGGAACAGGGGAATAAACATTTTTATGTTATAACAAGGGTTAAATCACATTTCTGGACCTCAGCCCAGTTAACCCCTTGTCTCCCTGGTGAGGTCAGGGGGTGGCCAATTGGGGTATAACCCCTTTAATCCCGGGCCAAATCCTCCCCATCGTCACAGTCTACTCCTGTACCTGCCAGGGATAGGTGTCTCTGGTGCAACACTCAAGATGAAGGTTAAACTGGGTAGGGGTAAGTCGGCCCGAATGGGAGTGCTTGCGGCCGGGGCTGGAGTCCTTCATCCACTGGAGAGATGGGGGAAAATGGACATTTCGAACTGAGAGGGGAATTCTCAGGAGAGTCCCAGGGTGAATATGGGCCTGGTGGCGGGTAACTCAGGAGATATGAGTGGGTAGCCCAAGGGGGGGGGGCCTTTCGGGCATGTGTAAGGCCCCAGGGGCATCGGCCATGCATATGTCTTTACCCGCAGTCAGAAGTATAGTACTCCAAGTGCAGGTGGAGTTATATTCCCAGTCTCTGATCATTGGCTATACTGGGGAGTCTTTGTATATGGTCCCGGACCTCCTATGGGGTTGGAGGGCAGGAATATTTCCTACTGCCACCATGTGGCTGGGTGGTTCTCGGACTTTCAAGGCCCAGGCGTGGACCACCAGTCTTGAGGACATAAGCAAAGGGGTTGATTTGATTGACTCAGCAGCAGAGATCACAGCAGCGCCTCCAATTGTAGTGCACTTTCCCCCACCCCCTGGGAGATATAACGGCTACAATGTATGTGATGTGTTACCTGCGGTTCACAGGAGGCCTCGGCCTCCGCTGCTGGGAGCCTGGAGTGTGCCTGATCCATGGTGTGACAGCACCTGCACCTGTACAGGATCCTACAGGATCCTACTATGTGGGATAACCCTGTTACAGGACCCCATGCAATAATACTCACACTGATGATAATAACAGTTTACTGCATGCATGAAAAGAGTAACCATAAACAGTCCCCACCAATTACGCCACGCACGGCCGTACCCTCACTGTGTCCTCCACCACAATGTCCACACCAGGTAATAGTCCCTAAAGTACTGAGGGCCCTTGGGCACTCAACCACCCTGGTATCCACAAGTAGCAGCCCACACAATGTGTGAGACAGCGCTGCCCCACTAATGTGTGTACAGCTGGTGCACTTGTCGAAGTGAGGTACCTGCCGGGTGCTCCAACACCCGGTAACGCCACATCAGAAGAATAGGATCCACTGATCCAGCAACGGTTGTGGTCAGCGATGAGTCCACCTCCGCGTTGGGTGGTGTCCAGTTAGAGGGTCCCACACTGAAGACAGTCTCTGATATGTAGCTCATGGTCTGGTCCCAGAGCGCTGGAGGGCAGGATGTAGCCGTGTGCTGGCTGTGTCCCTTACACTGGTACTACAGGGTCAGTGACCATAACTGATGGGCCTGTCCCTGCCGAAACCACAAGCTGAGTCGGGCCTAGCTGGGGGCTAAGGGGATCTCTGGCCTAATGCAGGGGCAACTGACACCCTGCACACGCACACCCTACCCTTCTGATGTCCCAGCTCCGACTGAATAGCGTGGTGCATATGCGTCAAATGCATCCACTTCATGCAGGGAAAACTTGCAGCCCTATTAGCTGTTTCGTGCCATGTGATCTAGTAGCCCCAGTAGCTGCTAGTTGTTGTAGTCCCCGCGGAGCCCATGGGTGTAATGGCCGCCGCATCATTGAACCTGCAATGAAGATGAACCTGCAATAAAGATGGCAGGGCGTCGCCGGGAACCTCCGGCGATGTGCTCGCCTCCATAATTGCCGTGCGCCCTCCGTACGCCTAACCACCCTCTCCCCAGCCTATCCGGCGGTTCATCCGCCAACTCCGTTGGCACCTACATGCCCCGCCGTTCCCCTGCTGCAGCGGAGGTAAGGATAAGCCTGAGGGGCTATTATATCTTAATATATAAAATCGAATGGTTAGTGAGGTTAGTGCTATCTGCGGTGAATCTGATTGGTCCTCAGCCTCTGGCCAATCAGATTGCTGTGTGTGACATCACCCAACTGCCACTCTCTTCCCCCTCGGCTCGCGCCACACACACACACACACACACACACACACACACACACACACACACACACACACACACCTCTCTCTCTCTCTCTCTCTCCGGCGCTCATCTCTCCCTCCCTCCCCTCATCTCTCCCTCCCTCCCGGCGCTCATCTCTCCCCTCCCGGATCTCTCCCCCCCCCTTCCTCCCTCGCGGCGCCAGTAGAGGTCCGCCGCTCATCTCTCCCTCCCTCACGGCGCTCATCTCTCCCCTCCCGGATCTCTTCCTCCCTCGCGGCGCCAGTAGAGGTCTGCCGCTCATCTCTCCCTCCCGGCGCTCATCTCTCCCCTCCCGGCGCTCATCTCTCCCCTTCCTCCGCTCACGTCTCCCTCCCTCCGCTCACCTCTCCCGGCGCTCCGCTCATCTCAATCCCCGGTGGGGGAACAGGCAGCAGACCTCCTTCCTCCCTCGCGGCGCCTACGATGGTGGCGTTCCCGGAAGGACCCCCTTCTTCCCTCGCGGCGCCGAGTGAGAAGATGGCAGCGGCCGGAAGTAGAGGTAGGTGTCGCGTGTGTGTCGCTCTAGGTGACGTGTGTGTGTGTGTCACTGTGTGTGTGACACTGTGTGTGTGTGTGTGACACTCTGTGTGTGTGTGTGTGTGACACTGTGTGTGTGTGTGTGACACATGTGTGTGTGTGTGTGACACTGTGTGTGTGTGACACTGTGTGTGTGTGTGTGACACTGTGTGTGTGTGTCGCCCCCCCTGCCTTTCACGCCCCCCCCTGCCTTTCACGCCCTCCGCCTTTCACGCCCCCCTGCCTTTCACGCCCCCCCTGCCTTTCACGCCCCCCTGCCTTTCACGCCCCCCTGCCTTTCACGCCCCCCCTGCCTTTCACGCCCCCCCCTGCCTTTCACGCCCCCCCTACCTTTCACCCCCCCCTGCCTTTCACGCCCCCCTGCCTTTCACGCCCCCCCGCCTTTCACGCCCCCCCTGCCTTTCACGCCCCCCCTGCCTTTCACGCCCCCCCTGCCTTTCACGCCCCCCCTGCCTTTCACGCCCCCCCACCTTTCACGCCCCCCCTGCCTTTCACGCCCCCCCTGCCTTTCACGCCCCCCCCTGCCTTTCACGCCCCCCTGCCTTTCACGCCCCCCCCTGCCTTTCACGCCCCCCCTGCCTTTCACGCCCCCCCTGCCTTTCACGCCCCCCCCCTGCCTTTCACGCCCCCCTGCCTTTCACGCCCCCCCTGCCTTTCACGCCCCCCCCTGCCTTTCACACCCCCCCCTGCCTTTCACGCCCCCCTGCCTTTCACACCCCCCCTCTGCCTTTCACGCCCCCCCTGCCTTTCACGCCCCCCCTGCCTTTCACGCCCCCCCTTTCACGCCCCCCCCCGCATTTCACGCTCCCCCCGCCATTCACGCCCCCCCTGCCTTTCATGCCCCTCCTGCCTTTCACGCCCCCCCCTGCCTTTCACGCCCCCCCTGCCTTTCACGCCCCCCCTGCCTTTCACGCCCCCCTGCCTTTCACGCCCCCCCCCTGCCTTTCACCCCCCCCTTCCTTTCACGCCCCCCATGCCTTTCACGCCCCCCCCCTCACGGCCTCCGGGCAACGCCGGGTATATCAGCTAGTATATATATATATATTGTGACAGAAACCAGGGGATGGTAATAAATTCCATATATAGGGCTCCCAGGATACTAGACAGTTTCTATCCTGTTTGGCCTGGGAGTGCAGCCTTATAATACATACACTCCATCCCACAGTTTGGCAAGCGCTGGAACTGAGGGATGAGAGATCCAGACCAGAGTTTTTCTGCTGCCTGATTTCTGTCACCTGTCATGCTAATTAGGAATCAGGTATGAAAGACTGATTTCCTGTTTGCTCTGGTCTCCCCACAAGAGCCAGGAGGCTGGAAGGCTGCTGAACTACAGAGGGGAGAAGCCTCTTCCCCAAACAGGTTCAATCTTTCTGTTCATTTGTGTAAGACTGCAAAAGTACCGTGTTTTGATGTTGGAAGTGGAAAAGCCACGTCCAACCCTGAGTCAGGGATATCTAAGTTAAGTTATCGCTCAGGTGAGCAGCTTTTGTTTTGATCTGTTTTCTGTTGTATGCACTGTGGCAGTCTCAGTGCCTGGGACTGAATAAACCAGGCATAGCCTGTTTAAAGGAACAGTACGTGACGCCTCATCATTTAACCTACCCTAAAAGACCGTGTTCTAAACAGTCCCGGACAAACGACGGAGTCCCGGAGTAAGCCGTATGTCACAATATATAATAAAAAGTATCTGATAATGGGACTGGGTTATAAGAAGGCTGACCCAATATAGACTCCATGACAGAGACCAGTCTTCCCAGCTCATATACTGGGTTGGGTAGAAAGGTGTTTACCTCTAACCTCATTCCATATCAGACTGCTTATAATACCTCTTATATATAGTATCTATATATATATATATATATATATAAAAGAGTGAAAAAATGTTTGGATGTCTGTTTGCACCCTCACCTCATTGGCCTGCAGGGTGGCCTGACGTCACGGCACCGCCTATGCAGGGCATGACAATCACACCAACCTCACACCTCGTGGGCTCACTCTCCATTTGGTGACTCACCCTCCTCGAGAGCCACACGCCGTTCCTCAGCCTCCAGGTAGCATCCACCCCCGCCCTCCACCTCAACCCGCCCCTCCACCTGCCACCCTCCACCTGACCCGCCGCCTCACACTCTACCCATGCGAAGGGGTGCCGCGCTGCTCCACCGGCACCACGAGATGGGTGGTGCCCCACCCCCACCCACCATCTCCCCACACCCACCCACCGTCTCCCCACACCCACCCACCGTCTCCCCCCAACCACCCACCGTCTCACCCAACTGGGGGGAGCAGAGAGAGAGGGGAAGGGGGAGCAGAGAGAGAGGGGAAGGGGGAGCGGAGAGAGAGGGGAAGGGGAAGCGGAGAGAGAGGGGGGGGGAGCGGGAAGATTACATCCCGGGCAACGCCGGGTATATCAGCTAGTATATAATAAAAGTATAGTATATGATAATGGGGCTGGGTTATAAAGAGGTCCAATATGGTGCCTTAATAACAGAAACAAATCCTCATTTCTGCTGTACTTTATTACAATTCGGGTGGAGGGTGGCAGGTGGAGGGGCGGGTTGAGGTGGAGGGCGGGGGTGGATGCTAATGCTAATCCATCTGTAAGACTATCTTTGTGTCTAATAAAATATATTTATCAAAAAACAATAATGACACCTCTGTATTCTCCATAGCTTGCTTCTAACATCTTCTGCAGTGATCGAAACATCCAAAGACCCAAATCAATGAACTTTGGGGTTCTGGACCAAAAATTGTATTTTAATGGAACCGTGCTGATGTTTAGCAGTGGGACAATTACATTTATGAGACCGTTTATAGCAAAAAAATTAAAGTAGGACAGATTCCAAACAAGAGACTTATGTAAAATCAGCGAGCGTTACAGGAGCTAACATCCATTTCTTTACAGGATTGAGACTGAAATTTGACCTGCACAATTTTCATCTCCGAGAATTCCCCCAGTTCTTGAGATACTTTACTGGTGAAGTTACCGGAATTGCCTCCTGGTTTTTAAAAGGGGGGGGCTAAATGGCTGTCCAATAGGAAGCCACAACCGATGATGTGGCAACTTCCTTTTTGTAAGGAATCAGGGAACACGTCCTTTGTGGCGTGTTCCCTCCTTACCTGCTGCTGCCGCGGCCACTGTTCCTGCCCATGCACGCTCCCCCGCTCTCGTTACAGAGTGCACGCGCACCCGCAGCTCTTCTAGCTGCCGCATGGAATCTGGTCCCGCCCCCGCACGCGTCGCACGTGCGGTGTGCACACATGATGATGTGCGACGATCCCCAGCTGCATGGCAAGTCTCTCCTCCCTGCCTTGTTGCCTGCAGCCTATCACAGCTCCGCTGGGGCCACACCTCCGCTCCGCCCCTTGTCCACATTGGTCTGCCCTCTCTGTAAATACTTCCTGCTTCCTCCCATGCTTTGCTCAGCATAATCCTATGTAGCCTCGTGAATCTCACTTCTGTTGTGCAGTGCTCTCTCCTTTGCAGTTTACCTCTTGTGTACAGACTCGGCTGTTTTTCCCCTCAGCATACGCCAAGCCTTCTCTCCCCACCTTCAAGTCCAATCCAAACACACACCTTCTGCATGAAGCATTTCAATAAACTAGACACGTGTCCACTTCTCTCCACACCCACGGAGGCACTTACCCACTATCAAGGCCAGACACTGCCACCCACTGTACTTACTCCTTCCCTTTCTATTTCCAAGTCTCCCAATGTCCTACTTAGATTGTAAGTTCTCAAGGTCAAGGATACCTTTTCCCACCATGTGCTTGTATGTTATTTTCACCACTTGCATTGTAATTCCCTGTATTCTAATGGCTATTGTGTATATCGCTGTGTACCTGTACATTGTTATGGTTTAGTAGCAGCTGACAAAAAGCAGCCCTCACAGCTCTTATACTGAGGATTTCTTTGAAAGGCTGATGTCCTGTTCGGGAATAAATATATAATACTAGCTTTTGTACCCGGCTTTGCCCGGGGAATATAATATTGAATAAATGTCCCCGCCCCCCCTCCCCCCGCTGGCAGCACATCTCCCTGGTGCCCCCTCCCCCCCCAGCGCCACATCTCCCCCCCATGCTGCTGGATGTAGTGCGGGTGAGATTTGTCTCTGTGTGTGTGTGTGTGCCTGTGTGTGTTTATATATGTGTGTGTGTGTCTCCCCCCGCTGCCGGAACATGTCCCCGGCCCCTCCCCCCGCCCGCTGGCGGCACATTTACCTGCACTGCGGTGGCATGTCCCATCGCTGCCAAATCCGCAGCAGAATGTCCAGTGAAAGTTTTGTTGTGCTCCGTGGTGCCGTTTCTGAGATTTCGATGCTTCGGACACACAAAAAAACAGACAGAATTCAACTTAGAATTATATATATATATATATATATATATATATATATATATATATATATTGTCACTTTTTTTACTCACCATAACTTAACTCAGTATTATGGTTGGCCCATCCTTTAGCTTCTTTGCATACCCAGTTAATCAACCCCACACTGATGAGACCCATTAAGGTCGAAACAGCTGTCTGTGGGTGGTTTTCTGGGTATGCACCTTAACCCTGGCTGTGCTCAAAGCTGTGATCATGCAGCAAGCTTAAGCCTATAGGGAACCATGTTAAAAATGGTTTTTGAAGCAAAAAGTGGCACTGTGTGCTCATTTGCATGTCATTTCCCAGAATCCCTTGCTGCAGTGGAAGTGCTGTGTGCTGGGTGACAATGGGGAAAGGCGGGGTTGCAGACTGGCCTAAGACATGCAGATGAGCATACAGTTGTATTTACATTTATATATATATATATATATATATATATATATATATATATATATATATATGTAACGGGTATTCCCCCACCCAATCGCATATAGAGTGTATGTGAAGGGGAACCTATATGTTACCAGGTGTGGTGCAGTACCTGTTAGGCTCACATGAAGTCTGAGCCTCCGCTAGTGAGAGTCTGAGGTGAATCCTCTGGAACGATCTTATAATTACAGCGCCTCCACCTGTGCAGGATTCTAGGAGTGTAGAATGTCCCCTACACAGGACCCACATATATGAACCACACACACCAAGGTATATATAACACAGGTTTACTATATGGGCAGATAACACAATACACATGCATCAACAATATGACTTCAGTGTCACCCTGTAACACTACTAAGCACAACTATCCACACACCTCGCAGGGCCTTAACCCCACACAGTATTCCCAAAGTCCTTGTACCAAAAGTACCAAGAGTCCCACAACCCCACCCACGTGTGGGACAGCGCTGCCCACTAAGATGAAGTGTATATGTGGTGCACTTGCTGACTTGGATAATACCTGCCCGGCTCTCCTGCAACCGGGTACCGCAGAACTGTGGAAGAGGACCGTCTGTGTCCAGCGCCGAAGCCTCAGCGATGGAGATCTCCTTCTGAGCAAGCTCACCGCTCAGACAGTCTCTGTCTCTGCTCTGCAGAGAATGATTCCTTGTACACTGACCCTTCTTGTCAGAGCACACAGCACTGCAGCTGTGTCACTGACTGAACTGACTAAACCGACTGCTAACAGGGCAAAGTCCCTACCTAAGGGGCCTTCCCTAAAGCAGTCACAAGCTGAAGGGGAGTGGGGTCTAGCTGGGACTTAACGGGAGACTTCTGGCCTAGTGCAGAAGGCTACTTTCCTCCCTGCACAAACACACCCTCCCCTCTCTGTGTCCCAGCTCCTAACTGACACTCTGTCAGGGTCTCCTAGACCTCCTGCCTAGCCATAGTTCTTCTTTGTCCACCGGGTGTGCTGCTGCCTTCTGTGTGCTCTGGGGTTCCTCTGTCTGTCTGTCTTCTTGTTGCTCCTGTCTCTGTCCTTTATAGCGTATGCTTCCTGTTTGTTCCCTTGCCTTTGTTTTGAGTCAGATTCCTATGCACATGCTTCTGTCTCTGATCCTGATCTATTCCTGTACCAGTCCTGTATTTGATTCTGTTCATAGTAAAGGCCCTTGCTGGTAATCTGACTTGTCCCTGTTTGTTCCCCGGTCTCAGTCCCTGCTCCCCGTTCTCAGCCCCTGCTCCCAGACCTGTTCCTGCCCCCTGTCCTGTTCCAGTCTCCTCGTTGCCGACCTCTGCTTTTTACCTCACTAAGCTATCTGCCGCCTGACTCAGACCTCTGATTGTGACCCTTACTACGCTCCTGCTGTTCTGGCCACCGGGATCCTAGCCGCCACAGGAGTCTCCCGTGACAAACTCCCTGTCAGCACACAACATTGTATCTTCTTTGCTGCAGGAGAATCTGTAAACCCTATTGGCTTCAATGCAGCAGGTGATAGGGGTGAAAGGGCAGTCCCCAGAGACTGCTGGGAATCGTAGTCCACTCAGGACCTCTTCTCTATTAGCACCGCGTGCGCGATCTTTACTGCGCATATCTGAAGCTGTAATGGCCGCCGCTACTCTTAACTGAGCATGCGCAACTTCCAAGAGTTCCTGCACACATGTAATGGCCACCGCTACCCTTGCCAACCTCTGTGCATGACACTGCACAGGCGCCAACTCCCAAGCAAACCTCAACATGGCCGCCGCGACTGCTCTGCTTACGCGTAAGCCTCCGCACATGCGCGAACACATTAAACATGGCGGCGTCCTACCGCAGCTGCAACCGGGACCCCCGGGTACGCTCTCACCCCCACAGCAGCACACACGCAAGGGGGAAAGAAACTGGCAGACAGGGGGACCGGAGGGACCCTGGCTACAATCTCCCCCTGGTTGAAATCCCAACGTTCCCGCTTGGAGGACAGCGTCACAAAGCACAATAAAGTTATATAATGAAAATGCAGTGTATAGTATATACAACTTATCACAGGTGCTTTAACGTCAACAGTGCATAACTTAATCACAACAGTTATACCCGAGGCCAGCTGAGTATTAGCTGTTTGCTGAGACCAATTGTGGGGTGCCCCTAACTGATAATGTGGGGGTACCTCACTTTGACTTTTGTGAGCCTCTGCCTGGGTAGTCTCCGTTACCGACACTGGAGTCTCTGTAGACTCTTTGAGATTATGGTCATGTGCAACAGTCACTGGTTCCATACTACTTCCTCCCCCTGGTGGAAGGAGTAGCACAGTGTCTCTTGGCCAGACCTTTACCCGGCCATCCGCGGCATGGATGCGGTAGGCCAGGAGATCTTGACATTTTCCGCGGTCCACCACATGGTGAATGGAGCGCTCCTTTTTGTGCTTAAAGGAGGCAAATTTCACTGGATCACTCACAACACTTGTCCCTAAGCACTTGGGAGGCTTCCACTGGGAAGCGAGCGATTTGCAAAGTCTCTGTACTCAATGTCTTTACCACATCCTGCAGGGGGTTAAGGGTTGATACCTTACCACTGCGGGGATTCACGGTGGCAACAGGTCCTCGGGGACACTGACTGTTACCACCTCGGCTGTCTTGGGACCGGTCCCCGGCACTTCTGGGGCAGTCCACTCACTTTCTGGAAACTCGGGAGCGTTGGATCCCAGTCCTGGGACCATTTGGGTTGGAGCGCATGGGCTCACACTCAGTTCAGTCATGGTAGCGGTTATGGTGTCACACAGGCCCACCGTCAGGTCATGAGTCTTAGTTGGGGTCTTTTCCACGGCCGCCTCCATCGGAGCCTGTGGGGAGTAAGGAGATTCCTCACCACTCGGTGGCTTGCGATGGGTTCCTCTTCCTCCGGTCCCGTCTCCGGATGTCCCTCCGACACACTGGGAGTCGCCACGGCCGTGGGACTCTTCCGCGGCTTGCTGCCGAGGGATGTCGATGTGCAGCGGGCCCACAGCAGGGTCCGCAGCAGATGCTTCAGCTTTACTTGGGTTGTCCGCCGGCTGGCGCATCACCACGGCTGGTTGTTGGTCACTGGAATCACTAAGAGAGGATGGGGGTAGAGACACCTTACCCTGTGATTCCAGAATCTGCGGTTCAGGAATCTGCAGTCCTGAGTGTGGAACTGAGTCTAGAACCGGGGTGCATGGACCCCCTGGAACATCTGCTACAGCACACTGACTCAGTGCGACCACAGAGTCGCAGCTGTCCATTTTGGTCAACGTAGCTTGAAAATCTTGTGGTTCTAGAGCAGAGTCTAGAACCGGGGTTATAGCACGTGGAGCCTCCGAAACTTCCGTGGTTGAGGTAGAGGGGTTAACAGCATCGATTACCCCAGTAAAGAGGTCATTCGCATCTTTCTCTGCTGGTTCCTGCTCTGGAACCGACTCTGGAACTGGATCTGGAATCGTGGTTAGAGTGCTTGAGCCCTCCGAAACTTCTGTGAGGGGGGTAAGTTGATTACCTGCATTGACCTGTCCAGTATGGAAGTCGATCGCTTCTTCCTTGGCGGGTTCTGTAGGCTGCAGCAGCACGGGCTTCAGGAACTGTGCCCCGCAGCAGGCACATTTGGGTCCCCAGGTCAATTTTCCACCTTGGAAGTCACACTGGGTACAAACACATCGTATGCACACCTCTTTGGCCACCCTTGTCACCTGATACAGGAAGAAGGGGGTAGGATGGTCCGTGGTTCACAGCAACTTCAGCAGCCAACGCATGGATGTCTAAAAAAACTTTATTGATCGCTAGCAGCAAACATCAGGCAACCACTCTAACATGTTTCGTCCAGGCTATGGACTCTTTGAAAAAGTCCATAGCCTGGACGAAACATGTTAGAGTGGTTGCCTGATGTTTGCTGCTAGCGATCAATAAAGTTTTTTTAGACATCCATGCGTTGGCTGCTGAAGTTGCTGTGAACCACGGACCATCCTACCCCCTTCTTCCTGTGTCATCATTTCCGGAGGAGCACGCTGATGCCAGCTACACCAGAGGAGGAAGCCGCTGCAGAATTCCCTGCACCAACAGGGACGGCTTTTTCGTGAGTACTCCTAACCTCCACGCGGTATTTCAGGGAGATTATTGAGGTGGTTAGTGCCGGGCTGTGATTTACTTGGGGGCGCCCCCTAGGGAGGTGTCCCCCTGTACCTCTATCAGGCTTACTATTACCCAACTCCCTGTTCTCAATACCGGAGGCTTATGTTTCATTAATCATTGCTGGGTCTCTCTTCAATCAAGTTGCCAAAAAGTGTGTGCACTACCTGTTAGCAGCCTCGGTATACTGGGTAATTTCAAATTCTCTTGTCACCTGATAGTCTATTGGTGGCCCACAGGGGTTAAAGTCCATACCACCAGACAAATTTAAGTCCTTTTGAAAACATGGGCACAAAAGAAAAGATAAGCTCCCTCCTTTTCTTCGCCATACTCCATACAACTGAGGGTGTGTTTCTCTGCATCCTGTACTTTCCTTATGGGGAACAGAAATTGCTGATTGCTGTTCACTGTGCTTACTCCCCCTGGTGGAATTTAAAGGAGGGGCGGCACCCTCTTTCAAGGAGTGTTTGTGGCTCTACACTGAGTCACTCACATTGCGGGGGCGGGGCTCGGGTTTTCCCGCCAGTCCTGGACAGATTGTTGCAAAACATTTTGGTGCAGCCTGGCAGTCAGCAGCACGTGTGCCATTTTCCTTTGGCGGGAGCCGCCATTTTAGGTGGGACTCACTGTTAGCATTCCCTGTTGCAGGAGCCTCTATTTTGATCACAGTCCTGTTAACTACACTAGGGCTCTCGGTGCATGAAGGAACTGACAAATCAGGGTAAATAAAGGGGCACCCATCGGTCGGACCCTCGGGCAGATTCCGGAATTGGGGACCATCTTCCTCGCTTATGGCATGGCCTACATTCATCAGTATAGTACTCCATTGCAAGGTGAGATCATACCTTCGCTTTCTGAGCCACGTACGAGCGAGCCCGGGGAGTTTCCGAACATGCGCCTGGACGTCTAGCAAAGACACGCAAGCAGGAACTCCCCCCACGGCAACCAGGTGGTTGGGAGTCATGCTAAGCTTCAAGGCCCATGTGTGGACTTCCTGCCTTGAGAGCACCCACATGGTGGACAATTAAATTAACAATTTTACACAAAAATAAAATAGGCACCCCAGGTCTGATCTCAGCAGCGCCTCCAAATGTAACGGGTATTCCCCCACCCAATCACATATAAAGTGTATGTGAAGGGGAACCTATATGTTACCAGGTGTGGTGCAGTACCTGTTAGGCTCACAGGAGGTCTGAGCCTCTGCTAGTTAGAGCCTGGGGTGAATCCTCTGGAACGATCTTATAATTACAGCACCTGCACCTGTGCAGGATTCTAGGAGTGTAGAATGTCCCCTACACAAGACCCACATATATGAACCACATACACCAAGGTATATATAACACAGGTTTACTATATAGGCAGATAACACAATAAACATGCATCAACAATATGACATCAACAGCACATAACTTCAGTGTCACCCTGTAACACTACTAAGCACAACTATCCAAACACCTCGCATGGCCTTAACCACACACAGTATTCCCAAAGTCCTTGTACCCAAAGTCCCAAGAGTCCCACAACCCCACCCACGTGTGGGACAGCGCTGCCCACTAAGATGAAGTGTATAGGTGGTGCACTTGGTGACTTGGATAATACCTGCCCGGCTCTCCTGCAACCGGGTACTGGAGAACTGTGGAAGAGGACCGTTTGTGTCCAGCGCCAAAGCCTCAGCGATGGGTTTCTCCTTCTGAGTAAGCTCACCGCTCAGACAGTCTCTGTCTCTGCTCTGCAGAGAATGATTCCTTGTACACTGACCCTTGTCAGAGCACACAGCACTGCAGCGGTGTCACTGACTGAACTGACTGCTAACAGGGCAAAGTCCCTACCTAAGGGGCCTTCCCTAAAGCAGTAACAAGCTGAAGGGGAGTGGGGTCTAGCTGGGGCCTAAGGGGAGACTTCTGGCCTAGTGCAGAAGGCTACTTTCCTACCTGCACAAACACACCCTCCCCTCTCTGTGTCCCAGCTCCTAACTGACACTCCCTGTCTGCACACAACATTGTATCTTCTTTGCTGCAGTAGAATCTGTAAACCCTATTGGCTTCAATGCAGAAGGTGATAGGGGTGAAAGGGCAGTCCCCAGAGGCTGCTGGGAATCATAGTCCACTCAGGACCTCTTCTCTATTAGAGCCGCGTGCGCGATCTCTAATGCGCATGTCTGAAGCTGTAATGGCCACCGCTACTCTTAACTGAGCATGCGCAACTTCCAAGAACTCCTGCACACATGTAATGGCCACCGCTAACCTTGCCAACCTCTGTGCATTGCACTGCACAGGCGCGATCTCCCGCGCCAACCTTAACATGGCCGCCGCGACTGCTCTGCTTAAGCGCAAGCCTCCGCACATGCGCGAACATATTAAACATGGTGGCGTCCTGCCACAGCTGCCACCGGGAGCCCACGGGAACGCTCTCGCCCCCCGCAGCAGCACACACGCAAGGGGGAAAGAAACCGGCAGACAGGGGGACCGGAGGGACCCTGGCAACATATATATATATATATATATATATATTCACACGTAAATATATATATATACACACATAAATATATAGCAATGACACTGTATGCAAGACTGTGCATGTGCTTTTATCAACAAATCTCTGTGTCACAGAGCTTGCAATCCAATTTTGGTTCACTAGGCCCAAATATTATGTTTAATATGTTGGAAAATCCACTTCCCAACACTGGAGAAGACTGGTGTGACTTCACCATACAGAGCGCCCACGAGTCACGTACGAACCACGCTCATAGGGAACAGAGTGGAAACAGTCACCATACTTTCACAGAATGAAGCTGTTTTATGGGAAATTGGAAAGACCCTTTTGCGCACGGCAGCTCCTTCTGATGCTGTTGGCCCCTAATTAAAAGGTGCATTATTCCCACATAGCTAACCAAACAACAACCTTTTGTAGAGAAACAACCTCATTGTCTTCCTTAAACAAATCTAATGGTGCCAAAAGCAAGTAACTGGTCGCTTTTTGTTTCTTTGAAAATTGTCAATCAAGTGTTTTCTTCACTCTTACCCCTGCCAGTCATATCAGAGAGCCTATAAAGATAAAGGGCCGGATAGGAGGGCTTTGCCTGCGCATACTCTTGTTGAACACAGTGTCATCAGACAGAACAGAGTATAATACAAAAACAATGCATGGCTCTCTGACACTCTCTTTAATCATAAATATACGATGTGACAAACCAATACAAATAGGTCTAAAACAAACAAGTGCCGTGTGGCTTAAACCTATAACACGCAAAACAATGATAAGGGATAAAGGTGTTGAAATAAATATAAGAGATAAAAACCTCCACTCAACCCTCATATATACTGTTCCAAAAGTCTTGCCAAATGATATTCTCCAAACATAAGGGGAGCGGTGGTGAATAACATGTACAAAAAAAGAGAAATTACATAGTGCAATATGAGTAGAAACAAGAGTATGTGAAAAAAAGCCTCCAAAATCCCTGCTCACAATGGAGTAGTTAATAAAGGCATTATCCCAAGCAGCTGACATCCTACCCAAGATCCACTGGGACCACCAGACAGAAGGGAACAAATCAGCTTGCGTATACTGACAGATCTGTGTGGTTGATTTGAAGTGCTGGTTGTTTAAAGTGTGTGCAGTTAGAAACAGAAGGAAAGGGAAGTGCTGTGTATACTAGCAGGGGTGGCTGTTTTTGGGGAGTGTGCAGTGGGTTAATTTATTTCTAAAGTGTGCTGTACTGTAATTGAAGCCTGTAGCTTTTTTCCCCCTTTCTCCTGCCTGAGGCAGAGTGGGTGTGGTTAGTTAATTGATAACCTAACACACCTGGTGGGTGTCCCTATTTAAACAGAGGCTTCTAACAAATTTTGAGCTTGCGTATACTGACTGATCTGAGCTCTGCGGGACCCCTTGGATGAGGTAAGAAAACAAAATTATGAGCAAGTGGGACTGCTGCCTTAGGGTTAGGTTAATTAGGCATGAACAGAAGGTTATAATTGTTATTCCCATTAATGTGTATTTTAATTGTTTTGCTTTTTTAAAGTTATTTTAACCAGTTCTAATAGTGTGCATTTATTATGCAACAGTGGCTGGGATATGTGTGTTACGTTGTCACGGTGCTGAGAATCAGTGGCTGGGGTAGGTGTGTTACGGTGTCACTGTGCTGAGAATCAGTGGCTGGGATATGTGTGTTATGGTGTCACTGTGCTGAAAATCAGTGGCTGGGATAGGTGTGTTACGGTGTCACTGTGCTGAGAATCAGTGGCTGGGATAGGTGTGTTACGGTGTCACTGTGCTGAGAATCAGTGGCTGGGATAGGTGTGTTACGGTGTCACCGTGCTGAGAATCAGTGGCTGGGATAGGTGTGTTACGGTGTCACTGTGGTGAGAATCAGTGGCTGTGATAAGTGTGTTACGGTGTCACTGTGCTGAGAATCAGTGGCTGGG
Source organism: Ascaphus truei (assembly GCF_040206685.1). NCBI lineage: Eukaryota > Metazoa > Chordata > Amphibia > Anura > Ascaphidae > Ascaphus > Ascaphus truei. The sequence goes on along the minus strand of NC_134501.1, from coordinate 40,495,976 downwards.
ATACGTGTGTTACGGTGTCACCGTGCTGAGAATCAGTGGCTGGGATACGTGTGTACCGTGCTGAGAATCCGTGGCTGGGATACGTGTGTTACGGTGTCACCGTGCTGAGAATCCGTGGCTGGTATACGTGTGTTACGGTGTCACCGTGCTGAGAATCAGTGGCTGGGATAGTGTAATGTGCTGTGTGATAGTGAAGGAAAGGCGCTAGCTCTACTAGTGTTCACTTATAATATACAGTGAATAAATTCAATTCAAGTGATACATAAACATAATTCAGTGAAAACGTGATAAATAACGTGAATAAATGGATTAAAACCCCCTGCTCAAACCCAGCTGGTAGGGACTGGTTCCACTTGTCCCCCAATTCGTAGAAATCCGTTTGCAATCCAGGGGGAGCATATAAAGGAGATAAAACAAAATACAATCTAAGTGTAGACAGTTTGATAACCTCTGGGTCAATTCAGTGATGTGTCTTGGCTCATATGTGTAGCCTACTTACAAGATGTAGATCAAAAACGGGCAGTGTGACACAGTGGTCTTTGCGGGAAGGACCTCTATTCCAATGTGTGGTGGAGACCTCCAATCTCAGCAAAGCAGCGGTGTATATAGGAGAGAAAAGATTTCCATAGTGCAGACCAATCATAAAAAACGTAACTTTTATGGGGTTTTAAAATTGAACACTTACAATAAAAACATTCAAATAATGCATATATCACAATGCTGTGACAGAAGAGAGTTTGCTGTTGACTTCTGGCTCACCCTCCACCTCCGGTCTGTGGACACCGCGTGGGACGCTGCTACGCTGGACTCTCCACCTCCTGAGATCCCTCTGGGGTGTACTGGTCCCGTCAGCTCCGGTCCTTGAGTTGGACGCCGCTCTGTTATGTCCCTGGAGCGTGCTGTCCTGTCCCCTCCGGTTAGCTCCGATATGTCACTTCCGGTTGGTCGCGATCCGTCACTTCCGGTTGTGGGTCTGCAATCTCTGACACTGCTTCTCTCCTCCTGTGGGCGGCTACCACTCTACGCGTTTCGCCAATACGGTGCGTGGCTTCCTCAGGAGTGTACCGCCCCCTACTCTTCTGCAGCCTAATATACCCCACATCATTAACTCTTAATAAAAAACATATGTTTCTAAAAAAGTCTGCACTAATCAATGCCTTGGAACTCATCTATGTACATAAGGGAGCACTTATATAGTGATGGAGGAATGACATAAGTGCAAGATTTACTAATTTCAAATCAAATATAATTAAAACGGATATACCTTCAAAAGATATATACTTCAAAAAGGAGGGTTCTATATGAAAATGACAGGGAATATGGGGCAAAAAATTGATGGTATAAATTCATATGACATTGAAATTCAGCGCCCAAATTGGGAGTCTGGAATTGAATCAAAAAAATGCTTTAAAGGATTTAAAGGGGCAGTCCGATGAACTGTTGCACATCCATCAAAAAATGATTGCAACACACTATGGAGTGCAGAGTTGAAAAAGGGGGAAAGGCTCCATGATATACATGGATGGGGGGTTATAAACAAGTCAATACATTGTGAAGGTTACATAACAATGGGACGTATGGATTCACATAATGCACTTGAATGATGCGTCATGCTAACCTACAGCATATACAGATATATTATACAATTCAATTTAAAAGATTCTATTCAACATCCTATCCATGGGATTTCTAAGGGGTATATACACAATTTTTTCTACCATCAATTTTTTGCCCCATATTCCCTGTCATTTTCATATAGAACCCTCCTTTTTGAAGTATATATCTTTTGAAGGTATATCCGTTTTAATTATATTGGATTTGAGATTAGTAAATCTTCCACTTATGTCATTCCTCCATCACTATATAAGTGCTCCCTTATGTACATAGATGAGTTCCAAGGCATTGATTAGTGCAGACTTTTTTAGAAACATATGTTTTTTATTAAGAGTTAATGATGTGGGGTATATTAGGATGCAGAAGAGTAGGGGGCGGTGACTCCTGAGGAAGCCACGCACCGTATTGGCGAAACGCGTAGAGTGGTAGCCGCCCACAGGAGGAGAGAAGCAGTGTCAGAGATTGCAGACCCACAACCGGAAGTGATGGATCGCGACCAACCAGAAGTGACATATCGGAGCTAACCGGAGGGGACAGGACAGCACGCCTTAGAGGGAGCTCCAGGGACATAACAGAGCGGCGTCCAACTCAAGGACCGGAGCTGACGGGACCAGTACACCCCAGAGGGATCTCAGGAGGTGGAGAGTCCAGCGTAGCAGCGTCCCACGCGGTGTCCACAGACCGGAGGTGGTGAGTGAGCCAGAAGTCAACAGCAAACTCTCTTCTGTCACAGCATTGTGATATATGCATTATTTGAATGTTTTTATTGTAAGTGTTCATTTTTAAAACCCCATAAAAGTTACGTTTTTTATGATTGGTCTGCACTATGGAAATCTTTTCTCGTCTATATACACCGCTGCTTTGCTGAGATTGGAGGTCTCCACCACACATTGGAATAGAGGTCCTTCCCGCAAAGACCACTGTGTCACACTGCCCGTTTTTGATCTACATCTTGTAAGTAGGCTACACATACGAGCCAAGACACATCACTGAATTGACCCAGAGGTTATCAAACTGTCTACACTTAGATTGTATTTTGTTTTATCTCCCTTATATGCTCCCCTGGATTGCAAATGGGATAGTGTAATGGACATGCTCGCCACAAACCGGGACCGGACAGTGTGGCTGAGGTGGGGATGTGAATACACCGACCTTAAACCACGGAGTCAGATCCGGAGTGCGGATTCCGTGCTCACACGTAGCCGGGTCAGGGTTGGAAAAGGCAGGGTTAACGATATCCATGCTGGGGTTCGGCAACAGGAAGCTTGAGCGAAGCTGCATCAGTGTAGAAGAACTTCAGGAAGGAAGGGACAGGGGATCCAGTGCTTCAGCACAGAACAGCTCTCCCTAGCCAGGTACAGCTGTGAGTAGTGAAGGCTACTGGAAGCAGGAAGATTGCAGAAGGTATAGCACAGAGGATCCAGCGCTTCAGCACAGAACAGCTCTCCCTAGCCGGGTACAGCTGTGAGTAGTGGAGGTCACTGGAAGGTCACTGGGAACAGGAACTGCAGACAGGTAACAGGAACAACGATACAAGCCTCTGCAAGGAGAATATGCAGCAGGTAACAGGAACAACGATACAAGCCTCTGCAAGGAGAATATGCTGCAGGTAAAGGACAATATGCAGCAGGTAACAGGAACCAGGAAGCAGGCCTCTGCAAGGAGGATATGCAGCAGGCCACTGGAACCAGGAATGGCTAAGGCAGGTAGCTTGTGGCAAACACAGTTACAGCCAAGGGAAATTGGTTTATGCTCAGCAATGAGGAAAAGGGAGAGCCCAGTATAAGAAGGGCAGGGAGTCAATCAAAGGTCAGGGGTGTGACGGAATTCCTCCAATGACGGAACAAAGAAACAGAGCTGCAGTGATTGCAAGCACATGTGATACTGATGGCAGATTCAAGGGGGAGTTGTCTAGAAGCTGCATAGTTCTGTAAGGAATGGGTTTCGGCCAAACCCAGGAGCGGATTCCTTACACATAGGTGTTATGTGTCACCGTGCTGAGAATCAGAGGCTGGGATAGGTGTTACGTGTCACCGTGCTGAGAATCAGTGGCTGGGATAGGTGTTACGTGTCACCGTGCTGAGAATCAGTGGCAGGGATAGGTGTGTTACGGTGTCACCGTGCTGAGAATCAGTGTAGTATTGCTCAGCGGGTATATGAGAGTATTGTGTATGGGGATGGCAGTGAGCTGGATTCCTTGTTGGGCTTATTATTTGATTGTATTGTAACGCTGTATAAACAAACACAGTATGCAGCGTTAACTGTTTCAGCGTCATTATAAAAGATTTGCAGATAAGTAGAACATATGTCCCAGCCCATTTCTGCTTACATTTATCCCCCTTCTCTTACCCACACTCTCCTCTCTCCCCCCATTCCTCTCTAACTCTCACCTCACACTCACACCATCCTGTCCTCACTCTCTCCCCAACAGCCCCTCTCACTCTCTCTCCCCCCTCACTATCTCACCCCTACTCTCACCTCACTATCTCTCTCCACCCTCACTATCTCTCTCCCACCCCCTCCCCATCTCTCCCCCTTACTATCTCTCTCTCCCACCTCCTCACTATCTCTCTCCCCCACCCCGTTCCCTATCTCTCCTCCCTCACTATATTTCTCACCCACCCCCTCACTAACTCTTTCCTCCACTTCCTCACACTCTACCCCCCTCTCACTAACTCACACTATCTCAACCCCTCACTATCTCTCCCCCCTCAAAATCTCTCTCCCTCCTCACTATCTCTCTCTCTCCCACCCCCCATCACTAACTTTCTCTCCCACCCCCCTCTGGAAGCAGGGGGTCTACGAAGCTGAAATGAATGGGGTTCAGCTCCGGAGACCCCCTCTTCAAACCTGTATTTAAAAAAATGAAGGGGCAAAAAAAGCAGCTTGGATTGCTCCTCTAAACCTTTGAGTGTCGGAGGAGTGTCACAGGGCGGTCACGTGACCCCAACGTCCCTTAACCATATCTACAGATGCCTGCGGAACATGTGCACAAGGCAAACAAGGCATGCAAAAGCACAATATTACTCTGACAATCTCCTCCAGAATACATCAAACCCAGCTAACTTCTGTAAAGTTATCAACAACATATTCCAGCCTTCCAGCCATCAACAGCCAAGTAATATCACTAAGGGGGATATTACTCTGACAAACCCCACCGACATTGCAAATGCATTCAATGATTACTTTGTGGGGTGTGCTACTAATTTATTAGCGAAATGCAACACAAACCACAAACCTGAATCTCATCCTGGGAGTATCCCTACAGTCCCACCCCCTCCCAACACTGCCCACAATTTTCAATTTGGCCCAGTATCCGAAGAGGAGATTACACAAGCGCTCCTCAAATTAAAACCAAGCAGCCAATGTGGACCTGACTTACTACAATCTAGGTTCCTAAGACTTGATGCACCAGCCATTGCCAAACCAATTGCTTCCATAGTCAACTCTATCCTGTCTGCAGGCCATATCCCTAAGACCTGGAAAACTGCCAGAGTTGTTCCAATCTTCAAAAGTGGGGACAAACACACGGTCTTAAACTACAGGCCAATCTCCCTTTTCCCAATCCTATCTAAAGTCATGGAAAAATGTGTTCACTCCCAATTAAGCGATTACTATACCAAGACAAAGTGTAACGCTCAGCCTGCCCACAAGCCAGACGAGACCCCGGGACTGAGGTGGAAAGGAGTAATACCACACACCTAGCAATAAACGGGGGCACGGCCGGAGTGTGGAAGTAGCGTAGGTGATCCAGGTAACAAAAATAGAAAGGGTACCGTACTTTACAACTCCAGCGTAGAAAGGTAAAGTCCATAAGCCTGGGTCGTGGAGTGGAGAGAGCAGCATAGTAGAGTGTCCGTAGCCGTGTCCAGGGGATATAGAAGTCTGCAGGGTAGTAAGTCCAAAGCCAAATACAAGGGGTTCCAGAGAGCAGCGTAATCGAAGTCCAAAGCAAAAGGTCAAGATCCAGGGAGGTCAGCAGAATATCCAGGGACAGGAACAGGAACTGAAAGACAAAAAGGGCCAGGCAACAGCAGACAGCACCAAGGTACAGAAGCTATGCAGAGCAAGGTGGTAATGGTGAGGGGAGACTAAATAGGGGGCTGGGACCTATCAGAGCAAGGGGAGGAGTGGAGGAGCGGCCCGGAGAAGGACCTGATAGGGGAGAAGGGCCTGGGGGGTGGGCCTGATGGAGCAGGGGCAGGGGAGCGTGTGAGGCACGCGCTGCACCTGAGGAGGTGGAGTCAGGTGCTCGGCACCAGTAAATGGCAGCCTGGGTCCGCGCGCCCGTAAGGGTGACGCACGCGACCCGGAAGTGCAGCAGCGGCCGTGGGGAGGGCCGCGAGGAGTGAGGCACACCGCCGGGGAGCCTGGGCGGCACGGAGACAAGGTAAGGAGGCGCTGGAAGCGGGTGTACCCGCAGCGCGGATCCTTACACAAAGTTAACTAGCCAATTCCAATCTGGCTTTCGCCCCAAACACTTTACCGTAACTACCCTGCTAAAAGTTTTCAATGAAATCCAGTGTGGAATGGAACGGGGTCAACTCACTGGTGCAATATTCCTAGATTTTGCAAAGGCTTTTGATACTGTTGATCATGCTATCCTGCTTTAGGCCTTGACCCCACTGCCTATTACAGCATCCGCTGTGGCGGACGCTGCACGGATGAGAGCCTTCCCCTCAATGGCGCCGGGCCCGCTGCGAGGGGGGGCCGCAGCGCTGGGGCGAGAGTTGCTCCTGCTCTCAATAGAATTGAGAGCAGGACTCGCGACGAGCGATGCGGCACACCCCCCGGCGGTTCAGCCAATGAGGGCGAACCTGCCGGGTGACGTCATGGCCGCACCTCTGTCACTCCCCCGCCACGCCCCCCCCGGTCTCTCTTCCTGCAGTGAGCTGCAGACCAGGGAATCGGCTGCACGCGCCGCCAATCTCGCGGGCGCTCGTTTCAGCGGAGTTACCGGGGCCTTAGCCTAACAAACTCCAGAGCTCTGGAATAGGGCAGCATGTTTTATACTGGTTTCAGTTCATCCTATCATGTAGATCGCAATATGTGTCCATCTCGGGCTCTAACTCCAACCTCCTGGATATCACCTGTGCGTCTCGCAAGGCTCTGTTCTGGGGCCCCTACTCTTCTCAGTGTTCATCAATGATCTTCCCACAGCTTGCAAGGAAGCCTCAATACACATGTATGCAGATGACACAATCCTATATGCACACAGCCATAGCCTCTCTTACCTTGAACACATACTTCAGTCTGACTTTTTGAGACTCGAAAACTGGATTTCCCAAAACAAACTGTTTTTAAACACTGACAAGACTGTAACAATGGTATTTGGGACCAAGACTACATTGTTAAAGCTTCCAGTGACTGAGCTCCTGATCAGAACCATCGCTAACACCACCCTAACCCCTGTCACTAGTTTTAAATACCTGGACATATGGTTTGACTCCCACTTAACATTCGGAATGCACATTGATACCCTGACATCCAAAACCTATGCCAAACTAGGTATACGTTACAGGAACAAATCCTCCCTAAGCCTGCTGGTCAGAAAGCTTATCACACAGCAGATGCCAATTATCGACTATGGAGACATAGTATATGACTCGGCACCCCAAACCCACCTTAGCAAACTTGATACCCTCTACAATTGAATTTGTCGTTTCGTTCTCCAATGCAACTACAACACACATCACTGCGAAATGCTCAAAGAACTAGATTGGTCATCACTTGAGTAAATGGAAACAAAAGAAAACAGCGCACAACGCCAAATGGTGAAGCAAGTTCAACAATATAATTTAAATTAAAGGGGTAATATATCTGCGTACATAATAAAGGTTGGTAAAGTGCATTTAGTGTGTTTCACACTGTTTACCACTCGGCAGCTGCTGTCAGGAGAGTCAGGTGCTTGCTTCTCTCAGCTAGTGCCACTCCGTTGGTTCTGGGGCAGGGCGTCAGTCTATCGCTCCCAAGGGTTTTTTGGGGGGGGGATTGGGTTTGGGAAACTGGGATAACAGAACTAATCTTTCCTAATTGCAAACACCCAGCAAAATATTCCAGGCCACTTTTCCAATGGGACTGAATCTCGGGTGAATCACACAAAATGGAACTGATGAAACTCTTAGAACAGAAGAATCAGACCTGTGTCAGGGCTTTTCAAACCTCTGGTGTCCTGGACAGCTGAGAGAAGCAAGCACCTGACTCTACTGACAGCAGGTGCCGAGTGGTAAACAGTGTGAAACACACTAAATGCACTTTACCAACCTTTATTATGTACGCAGATATATTACCCCTTTAATTTAAATTATATTGTTGAACTTGCTTCACCATTTGGCGTTGTGCGCTGTTTTCTTTTGTTTCCATTTTCTTAGTGTGTGTGGGGTGCTGAGCCACCCCCTGTGTTTATAGCAGCAGACGCCCGTATCATTAACACGGTTATGTGATATAATTTATTTATTTTTTATATATCTCACTGTGGGAGCTGTGGTATAACCTCTTATCACATATTTTTATGGTTTAGTCACTGCACTGTGTATATCCATATATTATAAATCCTAGTAGTTAGTTAGATAGTAGCGCACAGTATTTTTTCTGTTTTTTACTCATCACTTGAGTCTAGGCACAAAGTTCACCTTTCCTGTCTTGCCTTCAAATACTTTCTGGGTAAGCTACCCATCTATCTGAACAAGCTCCTCACCCCTACCACATGCAGCACTTATCATCTGAGATCTGACTCCAAAAGACTGTTCATGGTCCCAAGGCTCAAGAAAGTATCCGGCCGTTCCTCCTTCTCTTACCATGCACCTCAAAACTGGAACAGTCTACCGGAGACTCTCACAGCCACCACCAGTTTAAGTTCTTTCAAAACTAAGGCTGTCTCACGTTTTAATCTGGTCTGTAACTGTTACATACGCCTATAATATACATCTTCTCTAACTGTGCATGCAATGTATTGTATATAATGTATACCCTGTACATTTATGTAACTGTATTTGTAACCATGTATTATTTGTCATATTAACTATGTCCAAGACATACTTGAAAACGTGAGGTAACTCTCAATGTATTACTTCCTGGTAAAACATTTGATAAATAAATAAAACATAACTAATCGGGTACTGCCCCTTTAAGCCAAAACATAAAGCATACAATCAACAACCTACTCCATTATGGAGGCTAAGTAGACCAGTCACTAAGTATTTGACTGGCTGGATAGGTCAGTTCCCAGTCTCAAAAACCTATAACCATTTATCAGCAATATATATGGAAGTCTTATCTGACTTTGCTGGTCCGGCGTCTCCAGTTTCTCCAGGATTGTGTGTCTGTGTGTGTTTAAGACTCTCTCCTCTGTCAGCACAGTTGTGTGCTAAGGAGTTCTCTGGCCTGTCCCCACTAGGGTTTTTTTTACCCTCCTCTGATTACCCAGGTGGAGCTGGCTAATTGACTAAGTGCAATTAACCAGCTCTGCTGGATTTCTCAGAGCACTAGTGGCAGCTTTATTTTAAACAGGGATAAGTCCCTGTTACAAAGAAGTTTCGGGTTAGCATCCAATAACATGTCCCCAAGGGGACATCAAGACATATCGCCTCATTGTATCTCAGCGGAGGAGTTCCTGGTGTCATTGTAACAGCTTATTCCAACAACACCAGTAAAAAGTTTCCGGTTTCAGTGAAGTCCTTCGAGGTGCACGATTGGTTGAATCTGAAGGAGCAATCTCACTTAGAGCGTCACCCACAGGAGCATTCTTAAAAAGTAGGACTTATTACATATGCAGCGGACGTTATTCGAACATTTCACACGTTGTACAGTATACCTCGGAATACCCATGTCATGGCGTGTGATTTCTTCCAACTGTACCGCCTTAAGATGCGAGTGCAGAAAATGGCATTTTCGTGTTCTGTCTTTTAAACACCTGAAATTGACACAGTAGCACAGTACTGTACACATTACAAATCATTCATTTCTGCCACAGATACGCGAAGTATTACACCCAAAGAAATCAGAATCATGAAATTCAAACAAATCAACCGTGTTAAACATGTGTGCCTGGCAGCGTGAATGCCGCGTGGAATACAGCAGAGCACACAAACTGCTCCGTGATTTGTTCGAATACCGGCCGCTGCATCTGTAGCTCCCTGTGAAAAAGTTTAAAAAAAATAATGCTGTCCTTGTCAAACAAAGGCGTTAGAAATCAGGATGAGAAATGCAAGTTACCTGTAGGTTTGGGGATGGACAAAAAGTCTTCTCCGCAAAAGAGATCAGATAAAGATCGTAAAAAAACATCCAATGTGTTTGTTTTTGTTCAGTGTTAATTTTTTTTAAAGGAATTTTTTTTATATATAATATTATATTAATTATATAATATATATATATATATATATATATATATATATATATATATATATAAAATTAATTTTTTTCATTTAACCCAGGGGGCTCAACTCCAGTCCTCAAGCTCCCCCCCCGTCCCAACAGGTCATGTTTTTAGGATGTCCCTGATACACCCCATGTCTTCGCCTGAGCCACTGATTGAGCCACTTGTGCTGGAGCTGGGATATCCTTAAAACCTAACCTGGTGGGGGGGAAAGGACGGGGGGCTGGGGCTTGAGAACTGGAATTAAGCACCCCTGATTTAACCTATTGAACATGACATTAGTTTAGTTCAGCGGTTTCCATGCATTGTAAGGAACCCCAACCCTCTCTAATAGTGCGTGAGAGATCAGATGCATTGTAAGGAAACCCCAACCCTCTCTAATAGCGCGTCTGAGATCAGATGCATTGTAAGGAAACCCAACCCTCTCTAATAGCACGTCTGAGATCAAATGCATTGTAAGGAAAACAAGATCTTATCTTGCATTAAACGGGCAATGGATGTAAGGGAAGTAAACATAACTATGCCCCTTTTATAAAGCATTATTAGTAAGACCACAAAAAACAAAAATGCCCAAAGCTCCTTCCTGCTGCCACTTACAAGGCATGACCGAAGCAGGTCCTAACACTCACCTGGGTTAAAATTCTTATTTACCTGTATAATTACAGGAAGAATGATCACATTGGATCTGTCGTAACCTGGCAAAATGACTCCCCCCCAAGGTTTAAGCTTGCCCCACCCCACTTTCCAAGTTGGCAGGTCAGTTTCATTTTGCCAGGTTACGACAGATCCAATGTGATAATTTTCCTGTAATTATACAGGTAAATAAGAATTTTAACCCAGGTGAGTGTTAGGACCTGCTTCGGTCATGCCTTGTAAGTGGCAGCAGGCTTAAGACGCTTTGGCCAAAGGGTTAAACTAAATGACCCTAATTACAAGATATATATATATTGCACTGTATATTTTTGTCACAATGGAAGTAGCTTTGGGCATTTTTGTTTTTTGTTGTATACATTTAACCACGCCCACTAGCACTCCTTTTGACACTTATATGCATATATATATATTATGTCGTAATGGTTGGGTTTTCTCAGAGCTTTTTGGGAATCTGTGTATTTTATTAGTAAGACCACAGCTTGAATATGGAGTACAATTTTAGTCACCACTCCTTATAAAAGACATTATGGAACTAGAGAGAGTGCAGAGAAGAGCCACCAAATTAATAAAGGGGATGGACATTCTAACTTATGAGGAGAGGTTAGCTAAATTAGATTTATTTATATTACACATCAAATTTACATTAGGCGTCAAAGAGGGGATATGATAACAATATACAAATATATTCGGGGACAATTAAAGGAGCAGTACAAAGGACTCGGGGGCATCCCTTTAGGTTGAAGGAAAGGAGATTTCACCAGAAACAAAGGAAAGGGTTCTTTACAGTAAGGGCAGTTAAAATGTGGGATTCATTACCCTTGGAGACTGTGATGGCAGATACAATAGATTTGTGCAAAAAAAGGTTGGACATCTTTTTAGAAAGGAAAGGTATACAGGGATATACCAAATAAGTAAACATGGGAAGAATGTTGATCCAGGGATTAATCCGATTGCCAATTCTTGCAGTCAGGTAGGAATTTAGTTTTCCCCTTATGAGATATCATTGGATGATATGTCACTGGGGATTTTTGTTTGCCTTCCTCTGGATCAAAAAGTAAGTATAGATATAGGATAAAGTATCTGTTGTCTAAATTTAGCATAGGTTGAACTTGATGGACGTACGTCTTTTTTCAACCTCATCAACTATGTAAGGAACCCCAACCCTCTCTAATAGCGCATCTGAGATCAGATGCATTGTAAATTCTTCTGTATTTGGTATTCTTTTAAAATGACCAGAAAATTACAGGGAACCCTTTAGGGATGCCCAGGAAACCCAATGGTTCCTAGGAACCCTGATTGAAAAACACTGGTTTAGTGTGACGGTTCAGGGGATTCCTTCCCCTTCTTTCTCTCCCTCTGTCCCTTCCCTTGCCAATCTCCCTGTGCTTACCCACTCCTGTCCCGCTCTGTCTACCTCTCTCACTGCCCCATTGCCTCAGCGCATGCCCTGCAAGTCTCGCGCACCCGCGCAGTCCCCGAGCCCTGCGGCAACGCTCCCCGCTCCCAGACACTCTCAATGCCCGCTGCCAGTCCCTCACCTCCGGTAGCGATCCCATCCGGTCCTCTGCTTCCCTCCGCTGGGGTGCCCGCAGCGAGGCGCTCCGCGCTTCTTGTGATGCAGCCTGTGCACGCGCACTCTCTGCTTACAGAGGGCGCACGCACACGCTCCTCTTCTAAGGCCTGTCACTCTCCTGACTCCTCCTCCCATTTCCTGCAAGCTATCTCTCTGTCTGATCCCTCTGTCTCCTCCTCTTCTCTCCCTGACCTATCCTTGTTGTCTCCCACTTCTTTCTCTGCTCCTCCCCTCTCTCCTATTGGTGTGTCTTCCTTTATAATCCCTGTCTGTCCTCTGTATCATCGCTCTGCATAGTTCCTGTTTCCCTGTGTGTGCTGACCTATGCTTTGCTCCCTCTGTGTTCCTGCTTGTACCTGCTCCTGTGTTACTTTGGATTTCCCTGGCTTTGACCCCTGCTTGTCCTGGTCTACCCTGCTCTCTGTTACCCTTGAACCTTGCTACAAACTCTACTTTGCTGACCTCTGGAATCCTTGGACCTGGCTTTGAACTTCGACTACTCTGCTCTCTGTACCCCTGGACATTGGCACACTGACACGACAATTCTTACGTTTAACCCTACAAGACGTTGCAAGTATCCTAACCACTTTTCCAACAGGCCCAGCAACGCTATACCACACTCCGGGCTTGCTCCCACTGCTGTGGGTGTGTGGTGTAATACCATTCCCACCTCAGTATTGGGGTCTTGCCAGGTCTGCGGGCATACAGGCGTGACATTATGCAGAGCCCAATAAATGCAGACCCCCCTGAGGTGGGTACAGGTATTTCGTTAGAGGCCTTACAATTTGTAAGCAACCAGTTGTCTACAGTCTCCCAGCAATTGGCCAAGTTCTCCCCTCAGGAGAGTCCCATGACTCCAACGCCACCGGTAGCCACAACCTATGCCAGCTCTGGGCCCCGTATCCCTTCACCGAATCGCTATGATGGGGCCCCCCATCGTCTGCCGTGGTTTCTTAAACCAATGCGAGGTGCAATTCGAGATGTCCCCCTCCCTGTTTCCCACTGGTCGTGCTAAGGTAGCGTATATCTACGCCTTGCTCACCGGAGACGCTCTCGCGTGTGCCTCCCCCCTATGGGAGCGTAAAAGCGAATTAATGCAAGATTACTCTCTCTTGAGACGCGAGTTTCAACTTGTATTCGATACTCCTGCATGGCGCGAGACAGCCGCTTTCTCTCTTTTTCACATTTCACAGGCCCGAAGATCTGCTGCCAAATACGCCATTGAGTTCCGTACGCTAGCCGCTGAAACCCAATGGAATGATGAGGCACTCGACGCTACATACTGGCACGGACTCTCATATACCTTGAAAGATGATCTAGCTACTCATGCCCGGCCTTCATCCCTGGAGGAATTGATTACCCTGAGCGTACGCATGGATCAGCGTACTCAGGAGCGACGGCACGAGAGGCACTGTTCTCGCTCTCCTTCTTCTGTTGTCTCTCACAGGTCGCCTACAACACCCCTCCTGGCACTGGAGCCGATGCAGGTTGGCAGTCAGCAACTTCGGGCCATGGAGAGAGCGCGACATCGTCTGAATAGACTTTGCTTCTTCTGTGCTTCTCCGGAACATCGTCTCCAGAATTGTCCCCATAAGCCGGGAAACGGGCACACCCAGTAAAGGTAGAGGTTCTTCTACTGGGTACTGTCTCTCCTTACCCCTCTCTCCCCGAAGCTTTCCCAAAGAAGTTTCTGCTTTCTGCTACATTGGAGGGTCCGAACCTTTTCCTGCAGGTAGAAGCTTTCATCGATTCGGGATCTGGTGGTAACTTCCTGAACCAGAAGTTGGCTTCGGAGAATCAAATTCCCATGGTCAGAAGGAAAACTCCCATTGGCCTTGAGACCATCGACGGCCGACCTCTCCAGCCGGCGTTTATCATTTGGGAGTCTATTTCTCTCACACTTACCTTGGCTGACGGTCATAAGGAGGTAATAATCTTCGACATTTTTCAATCTCCCACAGTGCAAATTATTTTAGGATTGCCTTGGCTTCAACTCCACAATCCGCACATTGACTGGACTGGTGCTCTGCCTCTCCAGTGGCCTTCGTCTGCAGATGCTGTTCCTGCGGAGTCTCCTGTTGCAGTGCTTGCCGGCCTGGATTCCGTTCCTTCCAGTCTATCGATCCTGCCTACCATGTATCATGAGTACTTGGATGTGTTCAACAAGGTACAAGCGGAGGTTTTGCCTCCCCATCGCCCGTACGATTGTCCTATCGATCTGATTCCTGGGACCATCCTGCCTAAGTCTAAGTCATATCCCCTCTCCGTCCCGGAGACCGAGGTCATGATGTCTTACATTCAAGAAAATTTGGAGAAAGCATTCATCCGCAACTCTACCTCCCCTGCCGGGGCTGGCTTGTTCTTTGTGAAGAAAAAGGATGGATCACTTAGGCCGTGCATTGACTTCCGCGGACTCAATAAGATCACGGTGAAGAACCGGTATCCCCTTCCGCTTATCTCTGAACTGTTCGATCGTCTCCAGGGGGCCTCTATCTTCTCAAAGCTCGACTTAAGAGGTGCCTATAATCTCATTCGCATAAGGGAGGGGGACGAGTGGAAAACAGCATTTAACACATGATCAGGACATTATGAATATCTTGTTAGACCCTTTGGTTAATGCAGCGCTCCTGCCGTTTTTCAAGAGTTCATGAACGACATCTTTTGCGATGTATTGGGAACATTTGTCATAGTCTATCTGGATGACATTCTTATTTTCTCTAAAAGCCTGGAGGAACACATTCAACATACCAAACTAGTGCTTTCTAGGCTCCGTTCTAATCACCTATATGCCAAGATGGAGAAGTTTTTGTTCCACCAGACCTCTACTACCTTCTTTGGCTATATCATCTCCAGCCAAGGCTTCTCCGTGGATCTAGAAAAACTGAAAGCTGTTCTCGATTGGCTGCTGCCTGATTCACTCAAGGCTGTGCAGTGTTTTCTCGGCTTTGCCAACAATTACAGGAAATTCATCAAAAATGTTTCTTCTATTGCTTTTCCCATCACCACATTGACCAAAAAGGGGCGCCGATACCACTTCCTGGTCCCCGGACGCTATCCTTGCTTTTGAGGTACTCAAGAAGGCCATTGTTTCCGCACCCATCCTACGCCATCCGGACACCTCCCTCCCCTTCACTTTGGAGGTCGACGCCTCGGACATAGGAGCTGGCGCAGTTCTTTCCCAGAAGACTTCTCCCCAAGAGAAACTCCACCCCTGTGGTTTTTTTCCCCGGAAATTTTCATCTGCCGAAATGAATTATGATGATGGTAATCGTGAACTTTTGGCCATAAAACTGGCTCTTCAAGAATGGAGGCATCTTTTGGAGGGTTCCAAGGAACGAGTTGCTATCCTCACTGACCACAAAAAATTGTTGTATATCGAGGGGGCTCGTCGCCTGGGATCCCGCCAAGCTCGGTGGTCGCTCTTCTTTTCCCGCTTTAACTACACCATCTCATATATTCCTGGTACCAAAAATGTCAAAGCAGACACGCTCTCTCGTCAGTTCGCCACAGAAACCGAAGCTAATGAAACCACAGAGCCTATTCTTCCTGCCAAATGTATAATTTCCGCTAACAACTTCGATGTGTTGGATGAAATCAACAAAGCTCAAGCCCATATTCCCAGCAGGTTCAGGGTACCAGAAGGACGCCTATACGCAGCCCCACGCTTTCGCCATAAAATTTTACTTTGGGGTCATTCTTCTAGAGCAGTCGGTCATCCAGGCTTCAAAGGGACAGCAGATCTCATTAAACGGACATTTTGGTGGCCAAAGATGAACAAAAATATTCTCGACTTTACAACTTCCTGTCCTGTATGTGCCCAGAGTAAAACACTCCATCACAAACCTTCGGGACTTCTCTTACCTCTTCCCATTCCGGAACAACCCTGGAAGCATATATCGATGGATTTCATTGTCGAATTGCCCAATTCCAAAGGAATGAACACCATTCTGGTTGTAGTGGACAGGTTCTCTAAACAAGCACACTTTATTCCCCTCAAGGGTCTCCCTAATTCTGCAACTTTGGCTGATGTCTTTTCCAAAGAAATTTTCAGGTTACATGGCGTTCCCATTTCTATTGTCTCTGACCGTGGATCTCAATTCATCTCTAAATTCTGGCGGGCATTTTCCCTGGCAAAATGACTCCCCCCCAAGGTTTAAGCTTGCCCCTTCCCACTTTCCAAGTTGGCAGGTCAGTTTCATTTTGCCAGGTTACGACAGATCCAATGTGATCATTTTTCCTGTAATTATACAGGTAAATAAGAATTTTAACCCAGGTGAGTGTTAGGACCTGCTTCGGTCATGCCTTGTAAGTGGCAGCAGGCTTAAGACGCTTTGGCCAAAGGGTTAAACTAAATGACCCTTTTTACAAGATATATATATATATTGCACTGTATATTTTGGTCACAAGGGAAGTAGCTTTGGGCATTTTTGTTTTTTGTTGTATACATTTAACCACGCCCACTAGCACTCCTTTTGACACTTATATGCATATATATATATTATGTCGTAATGGTTGGGGTTTCTCAGAGCTTGTTGGGAATCTGTGTATTTTATTAGTAAGACCACAGCTTGAATATGGAGTACAATTTTGGTCACCACTCCTTATAAAAGACATTATGGAACTAGAGAGAGTGCAGAGAAGAGCCACCAAATTAATAAAGGGGATGGACATTCTAACTTATGAGGAGAGGTTAGCTAAATTAGATTTATTTACATTACAAATCAAATTTACATTAGGCGTCAAAGAGGGGATATGATAACTACAGTATATACAAATATATTCGGGGACAATTAAAGGAGCAGTACAAAGGACTCGGGGGCATCCCTTTAGGTTGAAGGAAAGGAGATTTCACCAGAAACAAAGGAAAAGGTTCTTTACGGTAAGGGCAGTTAAAATGTGGGATTCATTACCCTTGGAGACTGTGATGGCAGATACAATAGATTTGTGCAAAAAAAGGTTGGACATCTTTTTAGAAAGGAAAGGTATACAGGGATATACCAAATAAGTAAACATGAGAAGAATGTTGATCCAGGGATAAATCCGATTGCCAATTCTTGCAGTCAGGTAGGAATTTAGTTTTCCCCTTATGAGATATCATTGGATGATATGTCACTGGGGATTTTTGTTTGCCTTCCTCTGGATCAAAAAGTAAGTATAGATATAGGATAAAGTATCTGTTGTCTAAATTTAGCATAGGTTGAACTTGATGGACGTACGTCTTTTTTCAACCTCATCAACTATGTAAGGAACCCCAACCCTCTCTAATAGCGCGTCTGAGATCAGATGCATTGTAAATTCTTCTGTATTTGGTATTCTTTTAAAATGACCAGAAAATTACAGGGAACCCTTTAGGGATGCCCAGGAAACCCAATGGTTCCTAGGAACGCTGGTTGAAAAATACTGGTTTAGTGTGACGGTTCAGGGGATTCCTTCCCCTTCTTTCTCTTCCTCTGTCCCTTCCCTTGCCAATATCCCTGTGCTTACCCACTCCTGTCCTGCTCTGTCTACCTCTCTCACTGCCCCATTGCCTCAGCGCATGCCCCGCAAGTCTCGCGCACCCGCACGGTCCCCGAGCCCCTGCGGCAACGCTCCCCGCTCCCAGACACTCTCAATGCCCGCTGCCAGTCCCTCACCTCCGGTAGCGATCCCATCCGGTCCGCTGCTTCCCTCTGCTGGGGTGCCCGCGGCGAGGCGCTCCGCGCGTCTTGTAACGCAGCCTGTGCACGCGCACTCTCAGCTTACAGAGGGCACGCGCACACGCTCCTCTTCTAAGGCCTGTCACTCTCCTGACTCCTCCTCCCATTTCCTGCAAGCTATCTCTCTGTCTGATCCCTCTGTCTCCTCCTCTTCTCTCCCTGACCTATCCTTGTTGTCTCCCACTTCTTTCTCTGCTCCTCCCCTCTCTCCCATTGGTGTGTCTTTCTTTATAATCCCTGTCTGTCCTCTCTATCATCGCTCTGCATAGTTCCTGTTTCCCTGTGTGTGCTGACCTATGCTTTGCTCCCTCTGTGTTCCTGCTTGTACCTGCTCCTGTGTTACTTTTGATTTCCTGGCTTTGACCCCTGCTTGTCATGGACTACCCTGCTCTCTGTAACCCTTGAACCTTGCTACAAACTCTACTTTGCTGACCTCTGGAATCCTTGGACCTTGCTTTGAACTTCGACTACTCTGCTCTCTGTACACCTGGACATTGGCACACTGACACGACCATTCTTACGTTTAACCATACAAGACGTTGCAAGTATCCTAACCACTTTTCCAACAGGCCCAGCAACGCTATACCATACTCCGGGCTTGCTCCCACTGCTGTGGGTGTGTGGTGTAATACCATTCCCACCTCAGTATTGGGGTCTTCCCAGGTCTGCGGGCATACAGGCGTGACATTATGCAGAGCCCAACAAATGCAGACCCCCCTGAGGTGGGTACAGGTATTTCGTTAGAGGCCTTACAATTTGTAAGCAACCAGTTGTCTACAGTCTCCCAGCAATTGGCCAAGTTCTCCCCTCAAGAGAGTCCCATGGCTCCAACGCCACCGGTAGCCACAACCTATGGCAGCTCTGGGCCCCGTATTCCTTCACCGAATCGCTATGATGGGGACCCCCTCACCTGCCGTGGTTTCTTAAACCAATGCGAGGTGCAATTCGAGATGTCCCCCTCCCTGTTTCCCACTGGTCATGCTAAGGTAGCGTATATCTACGCCCTGCTCACCGGAGACGCTCTCGCGTGTGCCTCCCCCCTATGGGAGCGTAAAAGCGAATTAATGCAAGATTACTCTCTCTTCAGACGCGAGTTTTAACTTGTATTCGATACTCCTGCACGGCACGAGACAGCCGCTTTCTCTCTTTTTCACATTTCACAGGCCCGAAGATCTGCTGCCAAATACGCCATTGAGTTCCGTACGCTAGCCGCTGAAACCCAATGGAATGATGAGGCACTCGACGCTACATACTGGCACGGACTCTCATATACCTTGAAAGATGATCTAGCTACTCATGCCCGGCCTTCATCCCTGGAGGAATTGATTACCCTGAGCGTACGCATGGATCAGCGTAGTCAGGAGCGACGGCACTCGCTCTCCTTCTTCTGTTGTCTCTCACAGGTCGCCTACAACACCCCTCCTGGCACTGGAGTCTCCGGAGCCGATGCAGGTTGGCAGTCAGCAACTTCGGGCCACGGAGAGAGTGCGACGTCGTCTGAATAGACTTTGCTTCTACTGTGCTTCTGCGGAACATCGTCTCCAGAATTGTCCCCATAAGCCGGGAAACGGGCACACCCAGTAAAAGTAGAGGGGCTTCTATTGGGTACTGTCTCTCCTTACCCCTCTCTCCCCGAAACTTTCCCAAAGAAGTTTCTGCTTTCTGCTACATTGGAGGGTCCAACCTTTTCCTGCAGGTAGAAGCTTTCATCGATTCGGGATCTGGTGGTAACTTCCTGAACCAGAAGTTGGCTTCGGAGAATCAAATTCCCATGGTCAGAAGGAAAACTCCCATTGGCCTTGAGGCCATCGACGGCCGACCACTCCAGCCGGCGTTTATCATTTGGGAGTCTATTTCTCTCACACTGACCCTGGCTGACGGTCATAAGGAGGTAATAATCTTCGACATTTTTCAATCTCCCACAGTACAAATTATTTTAGGATTGCCTTGGCTTCAACTCCACAATCCGCGCATTGACTGGACTGGTACTCTGCCTCTCCAGTGGCCTTCGTCTGCAGATGCTGTTCCTGCGGAGTCTCCTGTTGCAGTGCTTGCCGGCCTGGATTCCTTTCCTTCCAGTCTATCGATCCTGCCTACCGTGTATCATGAGTACTTGGATGTGTTCAACAAGGTACAAGCGGAGGTTTTGCCTCCCCATCGCCCGTACGATTGTCCTATCGATCTGATTCCTGGGACCATCCTGCCTAAGTCTAAGTCATATCCCCTCTCCGTCCCGGAGACCGAGGTCATGACGTCTTACATTCAAGAAAATTTGGAGAAAGCATTCATCCGCAAATCAACCTCCCCTGCCGGGGCTGGCTTGTTCTTTGTGAAGAAAAAGGATGGATCACTTAGGCCGTGCATTGACTTCCGCGGACTCAATAAGATCACGGTGAAGAACCTGTATCCCCTTCCGCTTATCTCTGAACTGTTCGATCGTCTCCAGGGGGCCTCTATCTTCTCAAAGCACGATTTAAGAGGTGCCTATAATCTCATTCACATAAGGGAGGGGGACGAGTGGAAAACAGCATTTAACACATGATCAGGACATTATGAATATCTTGTTAGGCCCTTTGGTTAATGCAGCGCTCCTGCCGTTTTTCAAGAGTTCATGAGCGACATCTTTCGCGATGTATTGGGAACATTTGTCATAGTCTATCTGGATGACTGTGACGATAGTGAGGGTTTGGCCCGTGATTAACGGGGTTACTCCCCAAGGGCCCCCCTCTAACCTCGCCAGGGAGACAAGGGGTTAACTGGGCTGAGGCCCAGAACTGTGACTTAACCCTTGTTAAATAACATGAAAATGCTTATTCCCCTGTGTAAATGATGTTGTTGCTGGATCAGGGTCTGCATAACCCACCCACTGGGACTTAAGGGGTTAATCTTATATGCAGTGCTGAATAAACAGTTACCTGAAAACTGGTAATTTGGTAACTGAGTAAGCCAGGACCCTGAGCCTTGGGGTACAGCCTCCGGGTCACCCCCCAAGTACACACATATTAAAAATATAACGTTGTCATAAGAGAAACATATATTTTTGATAAAGTGACTTTTTGTAGTTTTTGAAATACACAGGCAGAATGCTAATGGTGTGCTAATGTACAGGCAGAATGCCTGTCTTTATAATGCGTAAGGAACCAAATGGTGCCTCATATGAGTATTCACTGGAAGTGTATATCAACAGAGAGGTGTGATACATCGCCCTGATCAATAGGTAACTGACCTAATTGGTTATGCGAAAAGCAAAAGCCCACTTCAAAAGGTTTATTGACGTGGCCAGTAGGATGCTAAATAGGATATCCTGCTAGATTTGAGCCTGGCTTCCCAGGGGAATTGTTTATGCGGGAAGCAGGCAAAAGGAAGGGAAGGGTTTGTTATTCACACCTTCCAGCAAAAGGTATTCCCCAACAGGATATCAAAAGTGAGTAACTTTATTAAATATAAGAATACTATGAGATGTCCTTGGCTGAACCGGCTAAGAATTACATAAGTGTATTGGCGAGAGTAAGCCGATCTTGGGAAGTCTAAACATTGAATATGTAACTGCTGCTAAATGCCAGATATTAATATCTCTATTAATGTTCATATTACAATGTAATGATGGGTCTCTCTACGAGCGTCAGGTGTCCCAGAATGCAGTAATATATCTCACCTGACTGTGTGTATTACGGAACGGAAGTTATGCAATGATTTGCAGTAAATATGAACTTTTGGTTGAGTCTGAGGAACCCCTGTGGTGATGAGCAGGAAAGGCTAGAATTTACAAACCTGATCATCAAAGACTATTGGGCTAATTGCTTATGCTTGGCCCAACGGACAAAAGGAATTAACCAGAGGAAGTGGAACTTTTCACACTGTCCACCCTGCTTCAAAGGGTTTGTTGATGGGGGGGCTACCCCAAGCTGGAAGTCCCAAAATGAGCTTCAAAAGCTTCCAAGGGACATTTGGTAGCCGTCTCGGCACCTAAGGTTACAGATAGAGGGACAAACGGTTTATAAACTGCTGTCCACCCATATATCCTTTGTCTTCGTTTGCTGAATGATTTCCTGATTGCTGGATGAAACTGCCAGTTCAGATGGGACTGTTTTCATTATTTTCATCTTTTACGTAAGTGTCTATATTTTGCCTGTTATTGTATAATCTGTTGTGTTCACCTTTATCAAGGAATAAATTATATTTATCATATCTAAGTCTCGTCCCAGTTCAAACCCAGGTATATATATATATTTATATATATAGTTTTTTGGTGTAAATTACAGCCTGTCGCAAGCTCTCGTGACAATGACATTCTTATTTTCTCTAAAAGTCTGGAGGAACACATTCAACATACCAAACTAGTGCTTTCTAGGCTCCGTTCTAATCACCTATATGCCAAGATGGAGAAGTTTTTGTTCCACCAGACCTCTACTGCCTTCTTAGGCTATATCATCTCCAGCCAAGGCTTCTCCGTGGATCCAGAAAAACTGAAAGCTGTTCTCGATTGGCCGCTGCCTAATTCACTCAAGGCTGTGCAGTGTTTTCTCGGCTTTGCCAACAATTACAGGAAATTCATCAAAAATGTTTCTTCTATTGCTCTTCCCATCACCACATTGACCAAAAAGGGGCGCCGATACCACTTCCTGGTCTCCGGATGCTATCCTTGCTTTTGAGGTACTCAAGAAGGCCTTTGTTTCCGCACCCATCCTACGCCATCCTGACACCTCCCTCCCCTTCACTTTGGAGGTCGACGCCTCGGACGTAGGAGCTGCGCAGTTCTTTCCTAGAAGACTTCTCCCCAAGAGAAACTCCACCCCTGTGGTTTTTTCCCCCGGAAATTTTCATCTGCCGAAATGAATTATGATGATGGTAATCGTGAACTTTTGGCCATAAAACTGGCTTTTCAAGAATGGAGGCATCTTTTGGAGGGTTCCAAGGAACCAGTTGCTATCCTCACTGACCACAAAAATTTGTTGTATATCGAGGGGGCTCGTCGCCTGGGATCCCGCCAAGCTCGGTGGTCGCTCTTCTTTTCCCGCTTTAACTACACCATCTCATATATTCCTGGTACCAAAAATGTCAAAGCGGACACGCTCTCTCGTCAGTTCGCCACAGAAACCGAAGCTAATGAAACCACAGAGCCTATTCTTCCTGCCAAATGTATAATTTCCGCTAACAACTTCGATGTGTTGGATGAAATCAACAAAGCTCAAGCCCATATTCCCAGCAGGTTCAGGGTACCAGAAGGACGCCTATACGCAGCCCCACGCTTTCGCCATAAAATTTTACTTTGGGGTCATTCTTCTAGAGCAGTCGGTCATCCAGGCTTCAAAGGGACAGCAGATCTCATTAAACGGACATTTTGGTGGCCAAAGATGAACAAAGATATTCTCGACTTTACAACTTCCTGTCCTGTATGTGCCCAGAGTAAAACACTCCATCACAAACCTTCGGGACTTCTCTTTCCTCTTCCCATTCCGGAACAACCCTGGAAGCATATATCGATGGATTTCATTGTCGAATTGCCCAATTCCAAAGGAATGAACACCATTCTGGTTGTAGTGGACAGGTTCTCTAAACAAGCACACTTTATTCCCCTCAAGGGTCTCCCTAATTCTGCAACTTTGGCTGATGTCTTTTCCAAAGAAATTTTCAGGTTACATGGCGTTCCCATTTCTATTGTCTCTGACCGTGGATCTCAATTCATCTCTAAATTCTGGCGGGCATTTTCCCAGAGACTCGGAATCTCTCTCTTGTTTTCCTCAGGGTACCATCCCCAAACCAATGGTCAAACCAAAAGGTTGAATCAAACTCTAGAACAATATTTAAGATGCTTCATATCTGACTCACAGGACAACTGGGTGGACCTTTTGCCATGGGCCGAATTTGCTATCAATTCTCTCAAAAACGAGTCTACTCAAGAGTCTCCCTTTTTTTATTAACTTCGGTTTCCACCCCAGTAGCCTTCCTCTCTCACCTTCTCCTTCGGGCGTTCCTGCGGCCGACTCTCATGTTGCTAATCTACAGGAATCTTGGGAAAAAATCCTCAAAACTCTACAATCTGCGGTTGCCAAACAAAGACCAAGGCGGATCGTCATCGTCAACCTGGGCCTTCTTTCAAACCTGATGACAGGGTGTGGTTATCCTCAAAAAATATCAGGCTTAAAACGCCATCACCTAAATTATCTTCGAGATTCTTGGGCCCATTCAAAATCTTAGAGAAAATTAACCCAGTAGCTTACCGTCTTGACCTGCCTCCCACCATGAGGATTCCTTCCGTGTTTCACGCTTCCCTCCTTAAACCCTTTGTGTAAAGTTCTCATTTTCCTGTTCCCTCTCGGAAACCCAACCCAGTCTCCACCCTAGGACAACAGGAGTACGAGGTCCAATCCTTCATTGATTCCCGCTGGTCTAAAAACAAACTCCAGTTCCTGGTCCACTGGAAGGGCTATGGTCCGGAAGAACGTTCGGAGGTACCAGCACGTCATATCCATGCCCCAAGATTACTCCAACAATTCCACCAAAGATTTCCACTAAAGCCTTGGTTGGATCGCTCGGAGATTGAGCCTCAAGGGGGGGATACTGTGACGGTTCAGGGCATTCTTTCTCTCCCTCTGTCTCTTCCCTTGCCATTCTTCCTGTACTTACCCACTGCTGTCCTGCTCCGTCTACCTCTCTCACTGCCCCATTGCCTCAGCGCATGCCCCGCAAGTCTCGCGCATCCGCGCGGTCCCCGAGCCCTTGCGGCAACGCTCCCTGCTCCCAGACACTCTCAATGCCCGCTGCCAGTCCCTCACCTCCGGTAGCGATCCCATCCGGTCCTCTGCTTCCCTCCGCTGGGGTGCCCGCGGCGCTCCGCGCGTCTTGTGATGCAGCCTGTGAACGCGCACTCTCTGCTTACAGAGGGCGCACGCACACGCTCCTCTTCTAAGGCCTGTCACTCTCCTGACTCCTCCTCCCATTCCCTGCAAGCTATCTCTCTGTCTGATCCCTCTGTCTCCTCCTCTTTTCTCCCTTACCTATCCTTGTTGTCTCCCACTTCTCTCTCTGCTCCTCCCCTCTCTCCCATTGGTGTGTCTTCCTTTATAATCCCTGTCTGTCCTCTCTATCATCGCTCTGCATAGTTCCTG
This sequence comes from Ascaphus truei, assembly GCF_040206685.1. Classification (NCBI taxonomy): domain Eukaryota; kingdom Metazoa; phylum Chordata; class Amphibia; order Anura; family Ascaphidae; genus Ascaphus; species Ascaphus truei. Next base: position 40,470,956 of record NC_134501.1, on the reverse strand, counting down.
TTTCCCTGTGTGTGCTGACCTATGCTTTGCTCCCTCTGTGTTCCTGCTTGTATCTGCTCCTGTGTTACTTTGGATTTCCCTGGCTTTGACCCCTGCTTGTCCTGGACTACCCTGCTCTCTGTAACCCTTGAACGTTGCTACGAACTCTACTTTGCTGACCTCTGGAATCCTTGGACCTGGCTTTGAACTTCGACTACTCTGCTCTCTGTACCCCTGGACATTGGCACACAGACATGACCATTCTTACGTTTAACCCTACAAGACGTTGCAAGTATCCTAAACACTTTTCCAACAGGCCCAGCAACGCTATACCACACTCCGGGCTTGCCCCCACTGCTGTGGGTGTGTGGTGTAATACCGTTCCCACCTCAGTATTGGGGTCTTGCCAGGTCTGGGGGCATACAGTACAGGCGTGACATTTAGTTATAGGATGGACCTAATCAGTAGGGTGGTCCGCTCTGTAAATATGAAATGAGCACCTTTGACTTGTAAAGATTGAACAGTGTGCAAATAGCCCTGCCTGACCCTCAGACAAGACCAGCTCCACATCTATTGTGTAGGATTCTGGGTAAAGCCTCGAGCACTGTGTTTTGGACATTGGAGGTGTATAGGGTATCCTTCATCAGATCTCGGATCCAACATGATGTGACTATCTGACCTTCGCAGTCACATTTTGTACGGCAGCGGTATTTGACAGCACACCAAAAAGTAATTACCTTGCTGCACGGAAGTTAATCATGCCAAAGAGAATTACAAATGGAATTAGCGTGGACCTGGACAGAATGGGATGTCTGTCACTTGTAATTTGTCAGGAACAGGGAATGCGCTTGCATGCATTTAGCTGTGAGTATTCTGTTACAAGTAAATAATCATTTTGTTCTTGTGTAGCACTGACTTTACGCAGCACTGTATATATCATATTTGTCATGCCCCATAGAGCTTACAATATGTGGTTTTTGGTGCCTGAGGCACATGGAGAGAAAGTGACTTGCCCAAGGTCCCAAGGAGCCGATACGGGATTTGAACCAGGTTCCCCTGCTTCACACTCAGTACCAGTTATTATCAGTGTAAGGAATCAGGGAACACGTCCTTTGCGACATGTTCCCTCCTTACCTGTGTCTGCACAGACCTTCGCACTGGCACCAACGCATGCGCGCACCCCGCTCTGGTTACAGAACTCGCACACGCGTAGCTCTTCTAGGACTGCCACGGAGCTTGGCTCCGCCCCCCTGTATGCTCCACGCTCTCACGTGACACCGTGCACCGCTCCCCAGCTGCGCGGCAACTAATTCCGTGCCACTTGTCTCCTGCATCCTATCGCGGCTCCTGCTGGGGCCGCGCCTCCGCTCCGCCTCCTGTACCATTGGTTCCTGCTTCCTACTTATACCCTGCTCATGCTCAGAGTCATTGCTGAGCATAACTCTTGTCACCTTGTGTTCCTGCGTTCTGTTTTGCCTTGCTACTACCTTGCTAGTTCTTTGCTGCTGTTTCTCTGTTGCTTTCTGTGTATCGACCTGGCTTGATCATAGGACCCCCTCTGGATAAAGACCCCGGCTTGCCTCTGACTACCCGCACCTCTCCATCCCTGACCTAGGCTTTCGGACAATCTACCACTCTCCTGGCTGCAACCCTAGACTACGGCAAACGGACACTAACCATCCCATTAGCTCCGCCCCCTGGATCTTGGCAAGTACTCTCACTAACCCAATATCTCCAACCCAGGCCCGGCTACGCTGACTATCCACCCACCAAGCGTGCTCCCCCTGCTCTGGGTGCATTGTCTTGAACTTTCCCATCTCAGTACCAGGGTTCCACCTTGTTCGTGGTGAGCGCAAGCGTTACAATCAGTCAGAGTCTGTACTCGCTGAGCTGGTCCTTCAGCCTGTAACTAGAGATGGGCGGATTTGGATCGGCCGATTCATTTGGTCCGCGGATTCCAGTGGATCAATCTCAAAATTGGCGATTTGCGTTTTGCAGATTTTTTTTATTATTGTTACCAATACTCAGCGGATTCTACTAGTCAGTCCATGGGTTGTATCCAATGGCGGTCTTTGATGAATCTGCGCGGATTGAAACTGCACAAATCCGATTGCAGATTTTACACCACGAAACGGATTTAGGGAGAAACATCAGCGAAAATCCAGAAAACGGATTTGGATGGATTTGCACGTCTCTACCTGTGAGACTGTTCGGTTGTCTGAAAATGATTCTTCGGAATGCAATCGCCTGTCGGATTGCTGGAGTTGCGTTCTTAACCCTTTTGCTGCTCCCCAATAGCTTGCAAGCACCTCTAGCAGTGAAAGGGTTAGAAACTGTCCTACAAGGGCCTCCCATCTCCCAGTCCTTCTCCCTTCCTCTCCCACTCTCCCCCTCCTCTCACCCCTCCACTCTCCCCCTCCCTCTCCCTCCCTCCCCGTCGCCCCCCTCTCATCTCCACCCATCTCCCCATCCCACCTCTCCCCTCCTTCCCCTCCCATCCCCACTCTGAGTTAAGGAGTGCTCACCACAAATGAGGCGGGACCACGGTGCTGAGGTGGGAAAGGATATAACGCCACCCACAGCCACGAGGGCACGTCTTGAGAGTAGAATAGTCTGGGTGTCCAGGCCGGGGCAGGAGAGGTACGGATCGTAGTGGGTACTGTTGGCAAAGTCCGGGGTTAGATAGAGTGACATAGTCGTATTACCGTAAGCCAGGATCGGGAGCGGAGAGAGCGGAGGAGTCGTATTGCCATATGCCAGAGGTGCAGAGAAGTCGATAGCCCTATGCCAAGGTCGGGATGCCAGAGGTGCGGAGAGGAGGAAGCCGGTTCGGTACACAAGAATGAGACTGCAAGACAAGAATAGGGAGGCAGAGAGGGCTCCCTGGGGAGGAGCTAGAGAGCTCTGTAATAAGACTGCATTTGATTGCAGCATTATGTTGAGGTAGGGTGCCTTTAAGAGGCTAGAGCACCTCCATGTGGCCGCGCCTGCGAGCGCGTGACCGCGTGCGCCCCCCGTGCCGGCGCCATATGAGGAATGCCGGCGTGCGTGCGCCTTGGAGTGGCGGCGATCGGCGTCCTGGAGGGAGGCTGGTTGCGCAGCGCGGGGAGACCCGGCAACGTTACCGAGAACGGCGTGACTCCCTGGTTGTTACAGGGAGTAATTGTAACAATTCTAGGTAAAGAACTCCATACATCATTAACTTATATGAATGAACAGTGCACAGAGCTTTTCAACAATCACAGATCTCTTCTCCAAAGAATACATGGCAATGTATTGCTTCTGAATTTATTACAAGAACATGCTATTTGTTCTGAAGCAAGTGCTGCATGTGGAACAGCCCTTCTAAAGACGGAAGATCCTTTCAGTTTGGCGATCACAAGCGTATCCGTGCGAACAATAAAACCCAACATGTTTTTATAAATTCTCCAATAGGAAAAAGCTGGCACGACCAGAACATTAATTAATTATCCTTCCTGCAATGGGACAAATTGCACAACGGAAGCTGCAATACAGCAGAGCAGATGAGTCACACTAGTTCTACGAAAGAGAAAGTTAATGGGCTAAAGCCTTCCAATGTTTACCATAGAACTATTATTAATTGCGGCAGGTCTTGGGATGAAATTAAACAAATGTTTCCAAAGTGCAGGGCCTCTGCTAAAAGAAAACACGGAAGAATTTTGAAATCATCTTACAAAAAAAAAAACACTTTTACCATTTTCATCCCCTGAGGAAGTGAATCTTTCACGAAACGCGTAGGGTGATTCTGGGAGTTTTTGATGAATCTGTAGAGGGCTGAACGGACTGGGCTGAGCCAAGCAGAGAGTGAGAAGTGGCTCCGCGTTTGCGCGTGTGTTACGCCAGTAATGTCCGCAGACCAGACCCGTCCCTTCTACTGAGGTGAGGAACGTATATGGGCACGCACCCGCAGCAAAAGGAGCGTGTCCGGAGTGTGGTGATTTTGGCGTTGCCAGGCCAGGTGACGTTTAGCTAGCAATTCTTGCCGGTACTGGTGTAGAAGTGCCGTCGTCGTTGCCGTTTTAGCCAAGGTCAGGGATTGGAGAATTCCGGAAGGTCGTTGTCCAAGCAGGGGTCGAGAGCCAGAGAAGGACGTCCGCCAAGCCAAGTCGTAACCTGAGTGAATGAGAGAGAGAATGCCAGAATAGTGATCCTAGTGGAAACTATGTCGAGCAATGACTGAATGGCAGGACAGGCAATATAAAGCGTGGCTGACCAATAGGAAGAGGAGGCAGGCCTGGAGGAGTGCATGGAGCTGTCCTGGATAGGCTGTCCAAAGGAGGATACAGGTGAGCAGTCTTTATGCCTGATTGATCCTTGTGTGTGTGTTGGGGGCGGAGCCTCACTGCAGGAGCAGTGAATAAATTAAGAGAGTCCTGCGCGTGCTCTGTAACAGAGACGGGCGCGCGCTCGTAAACGGTAGCAGCCGCATGAGAGAGGGAAGATCCCGCAGGAGCGCAAGACCACAGAGGACGACGGGGAACCCCCAGAGCCGCCGGAGGTAAGTGACGCAAGCGAGGAGTGCGCGCCACGGCAGCGGGGGTTAATGAAGGTGAGGAGGGACCAGGGCACGGGTGCCGCGATCCCAGAGTCCTCACAGTACCCCCCCCTTCAGGATCGGCCTCAGGAAGATCCTTCCATGGTTTTGATGGAAACTTCTTTCGGAAGCGTTTGAGGAGTCCTAGAGCATGAATATCTTTCAGGGGTACCCATGACCTCTCTTCGGGTCCAAAACCTTTCCAGTGGACCAAGAAGTGAACTTTACCTCTCGAAAGACGGGAATCCAGTAAAGCCTGTATCTCGTACTCTTCGTTACCCTGTAACATCACAGGATCTGGTTTAGAAGTGTGGTCCGGAAAGAGGCTACTGGAGATGAATGGCTTGAGAAGCAAGGTGTGAAAGACATTCGGAATCTTCATGCTTTGAGGAAGTTGGAGTCGGAAGGAAACTGGATTTACCTGCTCCATGATGGAAAAGGGACCCAGAAACCTAGGAGCCAATTTGAGGGAAGGAGTTTTGAGATGGATGTTCTTGGATGATAGCCAAACCTTGTCCCCGGGTTTGTAGTTGGGTGCCGGACGACGGTGACGATCAGCCTGGGTTTTAGCTGTCAAGGATGCTTTTTGTAGTGCAGATTGGATTCTGGACCAAGAGTCTTGTAGGAGAGCAATATGCTCGTCCACGGCTGGTACTCCAGAGGAGTCTTTAGCAATCGGTAGGTGAGCCGGATGAAATCCGTAGTTGATAAAGAAGGGGGTCTCACGGGTAGACTCATTCCTGGAAGAATTAAAAGCGTACTCAGCCCAGATAAGTAATTCGGCCTAGTCATCCTGAGAATTAGAGACAAAGCACCTTAAGTATTTCTCGAGGGATTGATTAACCCTCTTGGTCTGTCCGTTGGATTGGGGGTGATATCCAGAAGAAAAGGAAGATGAGATACCCAGTCTCTTGGTGAAATTCCTCCAGAATTTGGAGACGAACTGGGAGCCCCGATCAGACACGATGGATGTGGGAATTCCAAGGATACGGAAAATCTCTTTGGAGAAAATATCAGCCAGGGCGGGTGAGGAGGGTAATCCTTTGAGAGGAATAAAATGTGCCATCTTGGAAAACCGGTCCACTACCACAAGAATGGTGTTCATGCCATTCGACCTAGGCAACTCCACAATAAAATCCATCGATATGTGGGACCAGGGACGCTCCGGAATGGGTAAGGGTAAGAGAAGACCCTGAGGTTTCTGACGAGGAATTTTGTTACGTGCACATACCGGACAGGACCGTGTAAATTCAAGAATGGTTTTAAACCATATTGGGCCACCAAAAAGTGCGACGGATGAGATCCAACGTCTTCTTGAATCCTGGATGCCCTGCCGTGCGGACGGCATGTCCCCATTCCAGTACCTCAGGAACGAATCTGGGCTCTACGTGCAAAGAGTCTTTCGGAACCTCAAGACCGGTCGGAAGATGTTTTTGTGATTTAATGATCTTCTCAAGATTCTTGAACGCCACAGCCGCAATGATCCTTTGTTTAGGAAGGATGGACTCGGTGGTCTTTTACGGTCTCTCTTCAGAAGAGTATTGCCTGGAGAGGGCATCCGCTTTGACGTTCTTTGTGCCGGGAATATATGAGAGAACAAAATTAAATCTGGAGAAAAATAACGACCATCGGGCTTGGCGAGGACCTAAACGACGGGCATTCTCAATGTACAATAGGTTTTTATGGTCCGTGAGAATAATGAATGGCTCTTTTGACCCCTCCAGAAGATGTCTCCATTCTTGAAGAGCCATCTTGATGGCCAAAAGTTCCCTATTGCCCACGTCATAATTTCTTTCTGCAGGAGAAAACTTTTTGGAGAAAAACCTGCAAGGGTGAAGTTTGTCCTGGGGAGAAAATTTCTGAGAGAGAACCGCACCTGCCCACAGTCCGAAGCATCAACCTCTAGGGTGAATGGGAAATTAGTGTTCGGATGTCGAAGGATGGGAGCGGAGACAAAGGCTTGTATCAGCGTTTTGAAAGCCGAGACTGCCTCTGGTGACCAAGATGAAGGATCTGCCCATTTTTTGGTCAGTGTAGTGATAGGAGCGATGATAGTAGAAAAATTACGGATAAATTTCCGGTAATAGTTGGAAAAACCTAAAAATCGTTGAATGGATTTGAGGGAATTGGGTTGCGGCCAATCCATGACGGCTTTCAGCTTCTTTGGGTCCATTGCTAAGCCTCTGTTGGAGATAATATACCCAAGAAAGGAAGTGGTAGACTGGTGAAAAAGGCATTTCTCCATTTTAGCATATAACCGGTTCTCTCGGAGGCGTGAAAGCACAAACTTCGTGTGAATGATATGATCCTGTAAGTTTTGGGAAAAAATAAGAATGTCATCCAGGTAGACAATGACAAAACGATTGAGAACATTCCGAAAGATGTCATTAATAAAGTCCTGAAAAACTGCTGGTGCATTGCACAAACCGAAGGGCATCACTAGGTTTTCGTAGTGTCCACAACGGGTGTTGAAAGCAGTTTTCCATTCATCGCCCTCTCGGATGCGGATGAGGTTGTATGCCCCACGGAGGTCAAGTTTGGTAAAGAGGTTGGCCCCCTGAAGTCTGTCGAAGAGTTCGGAGATGAGTGGGAGTGGATAACGATTTTTCACCGTAATATGGTTCAGACCCCGGTAATCAATACATGGTCTGAGAGTACCATCCTTCTTCTTGACGAAGAAGAATCCGGCCCCCGCCGAGAGTTGGAATGACGTATAAAGCCCCGCTTAAGGTTCTCACGAATATATTCGTCCATGGCTTCCGTCTCGAGCAACGAGAGAGGGTAAGATTTGGCCTTTGGCAAGGTGTATCCGGGTACCAGGTCAATCGGACAATCGTAGGAACGATGAGGAGGTAGGAGCTCAGACTGCGTCTTGCTAAAAAGGTCCAAAAATTCAGCGTAAGGGGAAGGTAACTGCCTCTGAGGATTGGATGTGTTAGCTAAAAGAAAGGACGGTTGCTCCGTAGACACTGAAGATTCTTCTGACCTTGACCTCCAGTCAATCGGATTAGGAGATACCCAATCGATGAGCGGATTGTGCTTCTGTAACCAGGGCAGTACGAGCGTAATCGGTGTACCCGGGGCATGAATCACGTCAAAGCCTAGGGTCTCTTGGTGGGAATGAGTAGAAAGGATGATAGGTCCGGTCTCCAAGGAGATATATGCCGGAGTGAGAGGACGATTATCTATCCCGACCAAGGCAACGGGGGAGTTCTTCTTGGACAATGGGATCTGATTCTGTTCAGAAAATGTCTGATCCATGAAGTTCCCTCCTGCGCTGGAATCGATAAACACTGCTGTGGAGGTACGGAAGGTAGGACCAGAAAGGGAAACGGGAATGGTCAATCTTTTGGGGAGTTCCCTTCTGAGTAGGGGGCAAGGAGATTTAGCACCCAGAAAGCGCCCCTTCGTACTCACTGGGTTTGGTCGTTTCCCGAAGGTGGTGGATTGTCACGGGTACGCTGTTGAGAAGATCCGCAATGAAGGCACGACTCTCCGGCTGAGCGAAGCTGTCGCAAGGGCACCTGAGGTTGTTGGACTCCAAGTTGCATCGGCTCAGGAGCTTCCAGGAGCTTCCTGAAAAACCTCAACCACTTACGCTATCCCTAAAACCTCTAACCGTATCCCCTTACCCTAAAAACCATCAACCCCTTATCCTAACCCTCTAACCGTAACCTCTTACCCTAAAAACCATCAACCCCTTAACCCCTAACCCCAATCAGACGCATTAGCCTAAAACCCCTAACCTTAACTCAAATACGAACACTGTAACGCTTGCGTTCACCACGAACAAGATGCGACCCCGGTACTGAGGTGGGAAAGTATAGAACTGCGCACCCACAGCAGCGGAGGCGTGCCTGGAGGGTGGATAGTCAAGATCGCCAGTTGTAGAGAGTGGATTAGTCTTGATACTTGCCGAGGTCATATGTAGGTGCCAGGAGGGTAGTCAGAGTCCAAGGTGCCGTGGTCAAGGATTGGAGCCAGTAGAAAAGTAGATTGTCCATTTACCGTGGTCAGGGATGGAGAAGGTTGGAAGGCCTGAGGCAAGCTGGGTCGATAATCCAGAGCAGGGTCCAAAGTCTAGCCGGGTCAGTACACAAGAAGTCAAACAGCAGCAAGGTTAATAGCACAGACAGAACAAGGCAGAGACAGAGACGTGGGAACACAAGGCTACCAATAACTATGCTCAGCCAAAGAGGAAGTGACAGAGCTGAGTATATATAGTAACAGGAGTCCAATGATAGAAGGGGGTGGAGCGAAGGAGCTGCCTCTGAGAAGAAGGGATAGGCTGAGAGAAGCAGGAGACAGGTGAGGAAGATATTAGTGTTGACGCACAGCTGGGGAGTGGTGCACGCGCGTCACGTGTGTGCGCCGCGCGGCTGCGTGTATAAAGCAGAGGGGTGGAGCCAAGCTCCGTGAGAACCTTGAAAGCTCTCCGTGGGCACGCTCGCACTCTGTAAGGTGCGCGGGAGACTGTACAGCAGGAGGTAAGGTAAGGAGGAAGCGCACTGCAAGGAACGCGCTCTCTGACCGCTTGCAGCAAGAGGTAAGGAAGGTACACGTCGCAGGGGCTGTGTTCCCCGATTCCTTACAAACACAAATCTCTTTAACCACTTACCTTCGCGGTGAAACATGGCGACTCGCTGTCCCCTGCGACTGACCGGTGGCAGCGGAGAGAAAACGGGTCTCGGGGTAGTAGAAAACCTGGATAAGGAAGCACGGAAAGGCGTAGACCGGGATTGCTGATGCTGAGCGCGGCGTACCTGAAGGCGCTGATCCATACGATTGGCCAGGGTGATGAGGTCCTCCAGCAGTCCTGGCCTGGGTTGAGAGGCGAGTTCATCCTTCAGCGAATCCGATAGGCCATTCCAGAAGATGGAGACTAAGGCCTCCTGACCCCAACGAGTCTCAGCTGCTATGGTCCTGAATTCCAAGGCATATTGGGCCACAGGCCGACGTCCCTGTGTAAGGTGCAGCAGGGAATCAGAAGCAGTTTCTTGTCGTGCGGGGGTATCGAAGACCTGCCGAAAGTCACGTCTGAAGGCTGCGTAATCTCGGGTAATCTCAGGTCGCAGTTCCCAGATCGGGGAAGCCCATGCCAGTGCGTTACCTGTGAGCAGACTGTATACATAAGCTACCTTTTTCCGACCAGTAGAATACAGTTGCGGAGCCATCTCGAACTGGATCTCACACTGGTTGAGAAAGCCGCGACAAGCGTGGGGATCCCCTGCGTAGGGCTTCGGAGCCGGAATCTTCGGAGCTGAGGACAAAGTGGAAGTAGAATTGGACTGCGCCGGTGGCGCAGACGCAGGTGGTGCCTGTAGAGATAGGTCCTGTACCTGTTGGGAGAGGAGAACCACTTGATCCGTTAAGGCCTGGATTTGTTGATACATGGCCGTCATCATAGAGTCCACATCAGTCTGGTCTGTGTCTTGTGGGCTCGACATAATGTTACGCCGGTACTGCCCGCAGACCAGACCCGTCCCTTCTACTGAGGTGAGGAACGTATATGGGCACGCACCCGCAGCAAAAGGAGCGTGTCCGGAGTGTGGTGATTGCCAGGCCAGGTGACGTTTAGCTAGCAATACTTGCCGGTACTGGTGTAGAAGTGCCGTCGTCGTTGCCGTTTTAGCCAAGGTCAGGGATTGGAGAATTCCGGAAGGTCGTTGTCCAAGCAGGGGTCGAGAGCCAGAGAAGGACGTCCGCCAAGCCAAGTCGTAACCTGAGTGAATGAGAGAGAGAATGCCAGAATAGTGTTCCTAGTGGAAACTATGTCGAGCAATGACTGAATGGCAGGACAGGCAATATAAAGCGTGGCTGACCAATAGGAAGAGGAGGCAGGCCTGGAGGAGTGCATGGAGCTGTCCTGGATAGGCTGTCCAAAGGAGGATACAGGTGAGCAGTCTTTATGCCTGATTGATCCTTGTGTGTGTGTTGGGGGCGGAGCCTCACTGCAGGAGCAGTGAATAAATTAAGAGAGTCCTGCGCGTGCTCTGTAACAGAGACGGGCGCGCGCTCGTAAACGGTAGCAGCCGCATGAGAGAGGGAAGATCCCGCAGGAGCGCGAGACCACAGAGGACGACGGGGAACCCCCAGAGCCGCCGGAGGTAAGTGACGCCAGCGAGGAGTGCGCGCCACGGCAGCGGGGGTTAATGAAGGTGAGGAGGGACCAGGGCACGGATGCCGCGATCCCAGAGTCCTCACAGCGTGCAACCAGGAAAACACCCGCAGTCGGTATACAGGACTTTGAGCCTACGGCAATGGTGTGAAGCTCTACCTAGGCGGTGGGATCAACGGTGGTAATACCGGAGCGGTGGTACATGCGACAGCAGTACCAACTATCTGGGGAAAGAACAACGAACATCCCATTCTTGAGACCTGCCTATTGAGATAGAGATTATCCACCATGCCTTTCTAAACCCTGCTGGCTGTAAGTAGGATTCTAATTTTTCCCTTAACGGAACAGAACACTCACGTCATCACTCCCTGTGTATGGTATAATTCATTATTATTTACATGTGTATTTTATTAAATTAGTCTATTTTTAGCTCATCATTAGGTGTCTGTCTAGTTCTGTGTCAGTGTTAGTTGGTTTGTTAGGTGGTTAGTGTCTATTTGTTTGTTTTGTATTGTATGTTTGTCCCATCAACCGTTATATAGTTACACACTATGATCGCTTTTTGTGTTTATCTCCATATACAGTATTGTGAGACAACCTTCAAGATACATCTGAAGACCCATAGTCCAACAGGACTGAACATTGTACTGTATATGGTCAGATTTTTTTATTTGTTATTTTGGACTTGTTTTTAGGCGCCGGATTATCTTTTGTTTTTTAAATAAATTTTGACACTTTGCGTCATTTTGAATACCTGGTTGATATCAATCTCAATTAAAACAGAATGATGTCTATTTTGTTATCTATTATAACTAACTAGAATAGATATAGATTATTAGTGGAACATTATTTATACAGGCAGTCCTCGTTATCCGACATTCCGCTTAACGACGAACACGTTATCCGCCGCCGTACAATGCAGTCCCCGGACGCATTGTCCGACACGTATTTGCGTACCCGACAGTCACCGCCACCGATTAACATTGGACCCACTTACTGACGGTCCGTTAACCGTCGGCGGTTTGCGGGACGCATTCAGTCGGATAACCGACTGATTACCGACACTTACCAGCTGTACTGGTAAAATAATGTTGTTAACTTATAATATAATGAAACACTGACATGCTGCGTCAAATACATTTTCCATAGATACACAGCAACCTTATTCTGCGCTAACAATATAAACAGGCTTTTTAGAGTTTACTCAAAGTTGAACTTGGTGGACGATTTTGAGGCAACTTTTCCTTTTATGGGGCGTACAGAAACATCAACATCATTTTTTTTTGTACATCCCATTATCTGTACGCCCAGCGGCGCAATTTTGGTACGCCCAGCAACGCCATTTCTGTATGCCCAGAGCCGCCATTTCTGTGTGCCCAGCGCCACAAAAATTACAAAATACCCCCCCCAAAAAAAGTTAAAAACCATTAAAAAAATGTAAAAAATGCACGAGTACAGCCCCTCTCAATCACCAATAATCAGAACAGTGATATGAATAGGTCTAGATTGTATTGTATTGCATGTCTTTATTTATATAGCGCCATTAATTTACATAGCGCTTGTAACAGGGGACTTATCCCTGTTCACAAAGGTGCCTCTAATCCAGCAGTGTGGTGGTTAACTGCTGGTAGCAAATTAACTAGCACCACCTGCCTGATTACAGGTAGTAGAAAAAACCTGTCTGTTCAGACAGGAAGTAACTCCTCCCTAGCTCTGACTGAGAGCTGACCTTTGGAGAGACAGAGCAGAGGTTCTTGAGTCCCAGGAGAGACTGACCAAAAGAAACCCAGATCTCTGGAGCTGACCGGTCTTGAGCTCTGCACAGCAGAGCTGAATTCAAGACACAGGGAAAACTACTACACCTGAAGCTGAACCAGGAAGTGAGATTTTCCCTCCAAGAAACAGATAAGACTTTTATTCTTAAGAGACTGCTTTTACCTGCTTATTTCATGTTATATGTTTTGGGGCTGCGAGAACTGCTTGACTAAGGGAGATGTGAATTATTGCATAGTGTTTCACTAGAAATACTCCCAAGTGAATGGAAGCTTTGTTCCCCCCCCTGTGTTTGGATAATTTTCCTGATGAAAAGGAACAGGCACAATAAAGCCTATTATAAATTCACATTATAAAGCCTCCTAATTGTGTACCTCTGTGAACGTCCGTCCACATATGGTGTCCGAGGTGGGACAAGAGGTGTCTTTTGTAGTTAAAAAGGACCAGAGAGTTTTATGTGAAATTTTTTGTTATGCTTTTTGCCTACAAACAAGTCTGAGAAACTTAGGGGGAAAAAAACAAAAAACCTCATGCAGCAGAGATCAGAATTAAAGGGACACACCACTGCACTGAAACGTACACTGCATTGAAACTTACAAAAACACAGATGGACTCTTTACTCCAATCCCAAGAGGAGAGAGACTGCTGAAGCAACTAAAACTTTATTTGCCTATCACAAAGCGTAATATGGTCATTGAAATAGGGGTTTTGCCTTCCAGACAAGAGAGAGGTAGTGCTAATCTAAAAAAAGGAGGCCCGCAGCCTGTGATACAACTCTGACCCCCCAGGTCAGATGTGGAACCAGAAAAAACGTTATATCTATGGCGCTGGGTCAGAAACTTATATAAAGAGATAATAAATGTATTATACAACCAGTAGAAGGATGCACTCCGCTGGAACTCTTCCAATGAAGACAGTGAATCATGCAAGGGAAACAAAAACAAACATAGTGTAATACAATAACTAACAAAACACTTAACACTGCTAGACAAACATATGTTGAGACAAAAGACTGATAATTAAAAAAAACACATTTAATAAAACAACATTAAAAATGGAAGGGTCACGTCTGCACCGCAGCCACAGAAGAAATGCCCGCTTACCAGACACTCAATAAAAATAGGCAGTGGATATACTGGAGAGTATCCCCTCTCTGGCGTCTGACCGGAGCTCAGGGGGAAATCCCTTTCTGCTTATGCCGCCGCGGACCTCTACACCTCTAATGCACCGGCTGGTGTGTGCTGGGAGAGCCGCCGTCACGTGCTTCGCATGGTGGTAGGATACGCGCCGATAGCCGCAGCCCAGCAGTGAGATGTATAGCCGGATCTGTGGGGCAGCCGCCGCAACCAGAGACCGCAACCGCGGGGTATCTGTGGAGTGGGTCCAGGCAGTGTAGTAGGTGATGTGGTAGCAGCTGTGCAGACGAAGACCACCCTACGCGTTTCGGAAGACTGCGCTTCCTTCCTCAGGGGTAAAAAAGTAGTTCCTTGGCCTTGCAATGTCCACATATATATAGTCCCGAATTAAAGGTGTACACAACCAATAAAATGGTGGACATGCGCAATGGTTCTAATGGTGAATCCCAAGTCTCAGCAACACACTGATAACAACATAAGACTAACAATGCATGACACATACAATAACTGACAATATATTAAAACTACAAAACTAATGCACACTCATCTATGATTACCTAAATAAAACAGGGAACAAAAAAGACAAAATTATACAAGACAGTAATACATAAAAGACATATGTGGGTATAATTGTTCCCTTAAAAGGATATGCAACTCATGGGAATGTATTAAACCTCTAAGAATCTACTATTCATCAGAATTATAAATGATATGACATCTCTGGTGTTCTGATAGATGAATCAACATGCAATGGACAGTATGCAAACGAGACTGGTAGAAAAGTGCACATAAGAATACATATAGACTAACTGACCCTCCAGCTGCTCCAAGCAGGACAAAGTGCTCAATCAGACAATTAGTGTCTGGGATGACTGTCAAAAGGGTGTAAAAATGTGTAAAAAGAAGAAAAAATGGAAAAAGTGTAAATGATGTATTATATGTATAATGACAATAGTGTACCGTGCCTGGTTAGTGTTAAAGACCCTTTAATGGGAAACTACATTATAGTGTATAAAAAGTGAATATTCTTAGTAGGTACAGTATCTGCATACAGATTCCAAATGGAGAATCAATGTGCAAACAGTGGATGATCGCAGAATATGCTTTATTTATTAACTAAAAAGCCTTGAGGTCGAACTCTATGTTGAGACCCATAGGGGTCAGAGTCTTCAGCTCGTATATCCAAAAAGACTCTTTTCTCCCTAGGAGACTATTGATGTTACCACCTCACCAATTAGGAATGAGTGCCTCTATGGCCACACATTTCAGTCCAGTGGGGTCCTTATTATGCACCTGGAGAAAGTGATTTGATACATTATGTGTGATCAGACCTTTGGTAATATTGTTCACATGCTCGTATAAGCGGCGTTTGATTGGCCTTGTGGTCATTCCCACATACTGCAGACCGCAGGGACATTCCAACAGATAAATGACATTTGAAGTATTGCAATTAATGTGTTGTTTGATATTGTAAGTTTTGGATGTAACTTTAGAAGAGAATGCAGTGCTTTTAGAACTGTACTTGCAGGCAGTGCATGTATTGCAAATAAAATAACCCTTGAGGCCGAAATTGCTAGAGGTCTTCCTCCGCACTAAAGGACAGCTAGGTGCTATGCTGCGTCCTATATTCGGAGCTTTTGTGAACACTATGCTGGGCCTTTTAGGTAGTATTGTCGCCAAATCCTTATCTTTCATAAGTATAGGCCAATGTTTATATAAGATCTTTTTAATATTTGGGGCCATTGAATTATACTGCGTAATAAATGATATCTTTGGATTTGTGTCACTTTTCTTTTTGTATTGAAGAAGTGCATCCCTATCTAGCAATTCGACCTCTGATATAGTCTGTTCTAATTCATTTAATGGATATTTACGATTAACAAATTTATCTTTTAATTCTTGAGCTTGTGTCTGAAATGTACTGTTTTTAGAGCTGTTTCTTTTTAACCTTATAAATTGACCTTTTGGTATGTTACTGATCCACGCAGGGTTGCGATGGCTACTGGCGTGCAAATAATTATTGGCTTGAACCGATTCAAAAAAAGTTTTAGTGTGTAGAATGTTATTGTCTATATATATGCATAAATCAAGAAACTCAATAGAAGTATTGCTAGATGTGAAAGTGAATTTAAGGTTGAATAAATTGTTGTTCATATAGTCTTGAAATAAAATTAACTCTGATGGGGTGCTTGACCAAATAAAGAATATATCGTCAATGTAGCGCCGCCATAGGACCAAGTTCGCTCCGTGGGGACAGCCGGACCAAATGAATTTGTCCTCCCAGCTGCCCATAAATAGATTGGCGTAACTGTGAGCGAACTTCGTACCCATGGCGGTGCCAGATGTCTGTAAATAGTATGATCCATTAAATTTAAAAAAATTATGTGATAGAATAAATTTTATACCCGTGACTAAAAAAGATTTGAGTGTGGCAGAAATAAGGGGATCACCATCTAGTACCCGGCCAATAGCCTCACAACCCTGAACGTGGTCAATAACAGTGTACAGTGAAGAAACGTCTGCTGTAACTAAATAGAACTGTTGTTGCCATTGGATGTCTCTGAGGGTCTGCAGTATGTGGGTCGTATCTCTTAAATAGGATGGAAGCTGAGTGACATATGGCTGCAAATGAAAATCTATGAATTCAGATAAATGGGAAGTTAATGATTGGATGCCGGATACGATCAGACGTCCAGGGTTTTTTTGTAAATCTTTGTGTATTTTGGGAATGATGTAAAATATAGGTATGATGGGATATTGATTATACAAAAAGTCGAACTCTTGTTTAGTCAAAACTTGTTGATCCAAGCCTGTTTTTAGAAATTCCAATAATTGGTGTTGATATTTAACAGAAGGATTAGAGGGCAGGGGCTGGTAAGTGGACACGTCTGTAAGGATACGCATTGTTTCCTGGATGTAATAACTTTTGTCCATTATTACCAGCTTCCCCCCCCCCTTGTCCGCCGGCTTGATCACGATCGAATCACTCTCCCCAAGTGCTTTCAGGATACTCTTTTCCTCAAGGCTTAAGTTATGTTTTTTTATTTTAAAGTTTTTGCTTTGTGTTTCTAACTCGTCCGTGACCATTTGTGAAAAAGTGCTTATGAATGGGCCACTCATAAATTTTGGAAAGAAAGTGGATGGAATTTTAAATTTAGATTTAGAATAAACGACAGGTGCTGTGCTGATAGGTAGATTAACATTTGGGTCCTGCTTGGACACAGCGTCCCTAGCAAAGTATTTCTTGAGACATAGCTTTCTAATGAATCGCTGTGTGTCTACATATAGCTGGAAACTGCTCGGGACTACTGCCGGAGAGAAGGACAGACCCTTGGAAAGGACCTCCCTCTCTTTATCCGTGATGGGGTACTTACTGATGTTGAATATATAATTATCAGTCTTTTGTCTCAGCATATGTTTGTCTAGCAGTGTTAAGTGTTTTGTTAGTTATTGTATTACACTATGTTTGTTTTTGTTTCTCTTGCATGATTCACTGTCTTCATTGGAAGAGTTCCAGCGGAGTGCATCCTTCTACTGGTTGTATAATACATTTATTATCTCTTTATATATGTTTCTGACTCAGTGCCATAGATATGACGTTTTTTCTGGTTTTGCCTTCCAGCCATAGTCAGGGTTCAAGAAGTGAGTCAGCCCTTAAAAAGGGATAGGTGTTTGTTGTATTCAAAAGTTTCGTTGAAGCAGTGAATACAGATGGTGACCCACGAGTGGTACTGATTTTGCAAATAAAGGTTGCCACGCCGCATAGGGCTACCAGCTGTGAATGGAGTATATGCAGAAAAGTTTGAAAATTGATACATGACTGTGCTGAAGCAAGGGAATTTTTAGCAAACAAATGCTGAGTGTAAAATTGCCCTATAAAGAAAAAGGTTTTTCAAAGCCAATTGCTGAGTGTTGAGTCCACTGCAAAGAATGTTTTTTTTTCTGCAAGTGAAAAAGTATGCCTATTATCTTGGGAGCAAAACAGACACCCAGAGTGTGAAGTGTGAATGCCATAATACCCAAAGATGAGACTGAAAATTACTGAACTCAGGCAGAAAACCAAATTCTGTTGCTGAAGCGGAGGGATTGCACCTAGCAAATAAATGGTGTATAGCAAATAGACTATGAATAGGCAATGTACTCTGCAGCCAGGACAGAATTGGACGATCTCAAGACTGAGCTAGATATTGCAAATGCTGCTATTTCCGCCATGGATGAAAAGCAGAGCCAATCTGATAAAATGGTGGCTACGCTAAAGCGGAAGTATGAGGAGGCATTGAAGCAGATGACAGTCTTCCAGCAAGAGGTTCACACTCTTCGCATAGAGCTGAATGCCTCACAACAGGAGGTCAACAGTGTCCAGATAGAGGTGGACGTAGCTCAGAAAGAGGTTCAGACACTCCACAGAGCACAGGATGCCTCACATCATGAGACCAACAGCTGCCGCACAGACCTGGAAGTTTCCAGAAAGGAACTACACAGTCTCACGGAGGAGCTGGACATTTCAAGGAAAACTATCCTACATCTTAACTTAGATCTCAAAGTCTCTCAGAAGGAGCTTCAGAACTTAAACCTGGAGATGGAAGTCTCACGCCAGGAGACAGCCCGCCTCCAAGCAGATGTGCAAAAATGGAAGGTGGACTGCAAGGAAGCCCTGAATAGTACAGAGACTGAAAAAAGAGAAAATTTAAGATGGGAAAAAAGAAAATTCTGAGTTGACAGAATACATCAAGGGAAAGAATGAAGAGCTGCAGGCTCTTAAAGAAATAAATAAACTTTTGAAAGAGGAAATGTTTGAAGCAGAGCACCGACTGCAGAACCAACTGCAAGGTCTGCGTACACACCTCCAGTATGCTGAGGAGAAGCAGCAAACGCTGCAGGAAGAAAAGCTGCAGGCTGCTAAAGAGGTACAAGCGCTGCAGGAACTTCTGAATACCCAGTACGTCCCCACAGAGCAGTATGAGGAGCTAAAGGCCACGCTGCATGTCTTCAGAGCATCATTGGAGGCGGAGCTTCGATACCAGGTGACTCTGTATGAGAGGGAGCGTGAGAAGGCTCAGAAACTGGAGCAAGAGCTGGAGAGACAGAGAGACTGTTCCATTCCCTTGAGTCAGTACACCAAGGAGGAAACAGACGCAGCGGCAACCTTGACAACAAAAATTACGGAGCTCCAGAATATGAAGGAGACTCTAATACAGCCACCTAAGAAAGCACTAGCCAAACCTACAGCTGCCCAACAGGCAACAAACAGAGGTAGGAGTGCAGAATCAAAGCCAGAAGAATCCTTAGCTGAGGAAGCTGAAAAAATAGGACGTTCTCTGGAAAAGGAGGTGGAGGTGCAACTCGGTCCCAAAGAAGGTGAACTGGCGACTCTGTGGTGTGGAGAAGCGCAGAAAACTCTAAGGGCTAGTCCTAACTGCTCTACAACTGTTGCCATACACTTTGTCTATAAAAAGAGGAGTGCCCGACGCAACAGAAATCTCATGACCACGCACGCGATAAAAAGACTTTACGTGGAAAAAGTCCTCCTCGAGCGACTGAGGAGTGCTGATCTCAAGCACCTCCGGGAGGAGACAAAAATAAACTGGAGAAAGCGCTCCAATCCCAGCGGGACAGAGGGTTCTCTTCCTCCATCCACTCTCATTCAAGTCACAGAAAGATCTCGAATGAGAGTGGAAGGATGGGCTTTGGCCGTGGTAAGCCCGAGCTTCCCACAAACAGGGGAGGTATGTAACAGGGGACTTATCCCTGTTCACAAAGGTGCCTCTAATCCAGCAGTGTGGTGGTTAACTGCTGGTAGCAAATTAACTAGCACCACCTGCCTGATTACAGGTAGTAGAAAAAACCTGTCTGTTCAGACAGGAAGTAACTCCTCCCTAGCTCTGACTGAGAGCTGACCTTTGGAGAGACAGAGCAGAGGTTCTTGAGTCCCAGGAGAGACTGACCAAAAGAAACCCAGATCTCTGGAGCTGACCGGTCTTGAGCTCTGCACAGCAGAGCTGAATTCAAGACACAGGGAAAACTACTACACCTGAAGCTGAACCAGGAAGTGAGATTTTCCCTCCAAGAAACAGATAAGACTTTTATTCTTAAGAGACTGCTTTTACCTGCTTATTTCATGTTATATGTTTTGGGGCTGCGAGAACTGCTTGACTAAGGGAGATGTGAATTATTGCATAGTGTTTCACTAGAAATACTCCCAAGTGAATGGAAGCTTTGTTCCCCCCCCTGTGTTTGGATAATTTTCCTGATGAAAAGGAACAGGCACAATAAAGCCTATTATAAATTCACATTATAAAGCCTCCTAATTGTGTACCTCTGTGAACGTCCGTCCACATATGGTGTCCGAGGTGGGACAAGAGGTGTCTTTTGTAGTTAAAAAGGACCAGAGAGTTTTATGTGAAATTTTTTGTTATGCTTTTTGCCTACAAACAAGTCTGAGAAACTTAGAAAAAAAAACCAAAAAACCTCATGCAGCAGAGATCAGAATTAAAGGGACACACCACTGCACTGAAACGTACACTGCATTGAAACTTACAAAAACACAGATGGACTCTTTACCCCAATCCCAAGAGGAGAGAGACTGCTGAAGCAACTAAAACTTTATTTGCCTATCACAAAGCGTAATATGGTCATTGAAATAGGGGTTTTGCCTTCCAGCCATAGTCAGGGTTCAAGAAGTGAGTCAGCCCTTAAAAAGGGATAGGTGTTTGTTGTTTTCAAAAGTTTTGCTGAAGCAGTGAATACAGATGGTGACCCACGAGTGGTACTGATTTTGCAAATAAAGGTTGCCACACCGCATAGGGCTACCAGCTGTGAATGGAGTATATGCAGAAAAGTGTGAAAATTGATACAAGACTGTGCTGAAGCAAGGGAATTTTTAGCAAACAAATGCTGAGTGTAAAATTGCCCTATAAAGAAAAAGGTTTTTCAAAGCCAATTGCTGAGTGTTGAGTCCACTGCAAAGAATGTTTTTTTTTTCTGCAAGTGAAAAAGTATGCCTATTATCTTGGGAGCAAAACAGACACCCAGAGTGTGAAGTGTGAATGCCATAATACCCAAAGATGAGACTGAAAACTACTGAACTCAGGCAGAAAACCAAATTCTGTTGCTGAAGCGGAGGGATTGCACCTAGCAAATAAATGGTGTATAGCAAATAGACTTTTTTACCTAGCAACTGCACAATCTTGTATACCTGATAAAAGAAAATGCATGCACAGCACTACTGATATTGAAAAAAAAAAATTACCCAAGAAAGAAAAGTCTACAGAGATGCCCGTGAGAGCTACGACCTCTACAAGCAAAATATGCCCATCTGTAGGACTATCACAATTGGGGGTTCTATCAAATACAGTGGCAACAGCTGCAATAGCGCCTCCTGAGGTCAGGAAGAAAATGACACCTGATAGCCTAAAAATGTAGGACAAGATGCAGCGTTCTTGTAATGAACCCTACCCCACTGAAGAGTGGCCCTTCCAGTCCAATAAAGAGGAAGACATCTCTTACAGGGAACCCAAACCGAGTCACACCCACAAAACACCCCAATAATGGTGGGGGTGCCTGAACTCGGCATGAACAGAAAAGACCGCTCCCTTTGATGACGAATATGATCAGCAGGAGACAGAGCGGGAGCAGTGGATCACCGAATATTTCCGTCAGCTATTACAGTTGCAAGAAAAGCCGGGTGGATCCAGTGACGCTGCTAAAACTTCTAATGAAGATGGAGACCCCAGTACTGAAGGGACGGTGTCATCCAAATCAAAAAGGAAGAAAAAGAAAAGTGGTTCTTCACTTACCGTGGAAGTAACAGACACGTCCGCAGTTCCTGTGGAGAAAAAGGGGGACCGAGATGCCCTGCAGGCTAGAGAAAATGGAGAATTCGTCCCGCGTATAACCGAATATCAAGAGGGCCCAAGGCAGAAGTCGTGTACCCCAAAGAAGTGTCTGTCCGGTGCCAACAGTGAGGAACCCTCAACCAGTCATCCCAGGGAAGCGGAGCCGGAACCAGTGAGTGACGATCCCTTGACCAGCCCTGAAGACGCCCTGAAAATTGCCAGGCGTGACTGTGATTTACTCCGTGAACAATTGAATCAAAAGAAAGATGGTTATGCGGAGCTACTGAAAAATAACGTGAAGCTACAGGAATATGTGCTCGCAATGTACTCTACAGCCAGGACAGAATTGGATGATCTCAAGTCTGAGCTAGATACTGCAAATGCTGCTATTTCCGCCATGGATGAAAAGCAGAGCCAATCTGATAAAATGGTGGCTACGCTAAAGCGAAAGTATGAGGAGGCATTGAAGCAGATGACAGTCTTCCAGCAAGAGGTTCACACTCTTCGCATAGAGCTGAATGCCTCACAACAGGAGGTCAACAGTGTCCAGATAGAGGTGGACGTAGCTCAGAAAGAGGTTCAGACACTCCACAGAGCACAGGATGCCTCACATCATGAGACCAACAGCTGCCGCACAGACCTGGAAGTTTCCAGAAAGGAACTACACAGTCTCACGGAGGAGCTGGACATTTCAAGGAAAACTATCCTACATCTTAACTTAGATCTCAAAGTCTCTCAGAAGGAGCTTCAGAACTTAAACCTGGAGATGGAAGTCTCACGCCAGGAGACAGCCAGCCTCCAAGCAGATGTGCAAAAATGGAAGGTGGACTGCAAGGAAGCCCTGAATAGTACAGAGACTGAAAAAAGAGAAAATTTAAGATGGGAAAAAAGAAAATTCTGAGTTGACAGAATACGTCAAGGGAAAGAATGAAGAGCTGCAGGCTCTTAAAGAAATAAATAAACTTTTGAAAGAGGAAATGTTTGAAGCAGAGCACCGACTGCAGAACCAACTGCAAGGTCTGCGTACACACCTCCAGTATGCTGAGGAGAAGCAGCAAACGCTGCAGGAAGAAAAGCTGCAGGCTGCTAAAGAGGTACAAGCGCTGCAGGAACTTCTGAATACCCAGTACGTCCCCACAGAGCAGTATGAGGAGCTAAAGGCCACGCTGCATGTCTTCAGAGCATCATTGGAGGCGGAGCTTCGATACCAGGTGACTCTGTATGAGAGGGAGCGTGAGAAGGCTCAGAAACTGGAGCAAGAGCTGGAGAGACAGAGATACTGTTCCATTCCCTTGAGTCAGTACGCCAAGGAGGAAACAGACGCAGCGGCAACCTTGACAACAAAAATTACGGAGCTCCAGAATATGAAGGAGACTCTAATACAGCCACCTAAGAAAGCACTAGCCAAACCTACAGCTGCCCAACAGGCAACAAACAGAGGTAGGAGTGCAGAATCAAAGCCAGAAGAATCCTTAGCTGAGGAAGCTGAAAAAATAGGACGTTCTCTGGAAAAGGAGGTGGAGGTGCAACTCAGTCCCAAAGAAGGTGAACTGGCGACTCTGTGGTGTGGAGAAGAGCAGAAAACTCTAAGGGCTAGTCCTAACTGCTCTACAACTGTTGCCATACACTTTGTCTATAAAAAGAGGAGTGCCCGACGCAACAGAAATCTCATGACCACGCACGCGATAAAAAGACTTTACGTGGAAAAAGTCCTCCTCGAGCGACTGAGGAGTGCTGATCTCAAGCACCTTCGGGAGGAGACAAAAATAAACTGGAGAAAGCGCTCCAATCCCAGCGGGACAGAGGGTTCTCTTCCTCCATCCACTCTCATTCAAGTCACAGAAAGATCTCGAATGAGAGTGGAAGGATGGGCTTTGGCCGTGGTAAGCCCGAGCTTCCCACAAACAGGGGAGGTATGTAACAGGGGACTTATCCCTGTTCACAAAGGTGCCTCTAATCCAGCAGTGTGGTGGTTAACTGCTGGTAGCAAATTAACTAGCACCACCTGCCTGATTACAGGTAGTAGAAAAAACCTGTCTGTTCAGACAGGAAGTAACTCCTCCCTAGCTCTGACTGAGAGCTGACCTTTGGAGAGACAGAGCAGAGGTTCTTGAGTCCCAGGAGAGACTGACCAAAAGAAACCCAGATCTCTGGAGCTGACCGGTCTTGAGCTCTGCACAGCAGAGCTGAATTCAAGACACAGGGAAAACTACTACACCTGAAGCTGAACCAGGAAGTGAGATTTTCCCTCCAAGAAACAGATAAGACTTTTATTCTTAAGAGACTGCTTTTACCTGCTTATTTCATGTTATATGTTTTGGGGCTGCGAGAACTGCTTGACTAAGGGAGATGTGAATTATTGCATAGTGTTTCACTAGAAATACTCCCAAGTGAATGGAAGCTTTGTTCCCCCCCCCTGTGTTTGGATAATTTTCCTGATGAAAAGGAACAGGCACAATAAAGCCTATTATAAATTCACATTATAAAGCCTCCTAATTGTGTACCCCTGTGAACGTCCGTCCACAGCGCTTCACAGTAGTAATACATGGGGTAATCAAATAAATAACAGATAATATAAATAACAGATCATGGGAATAATGCTTTAGACATAAAAGTAACATTAAGGAAGAGGAGTCCCTGCCCCGAGGAGCTTACAGTCTAATAGATGCCAGCGAACCATTCATGAGGGGTAGCCACGTGGATCCCCTCGGGATTCTCGGTGCTGAGAATAAGCACTCACATAACCACAGATAAAAGAGAGATCACTCGGTTTAAAGCAAAATAGTGTGTGCAGGAACATTAACCCAAAACAGCTCCCCCTCCGCCCCTCTCTCTCCCTATATCGTGAGCGCCTGAACAGCAGGGGATTGGTAGAAACAACTCGGGTAAGTGTCAATGTAATGAATCAGTGCAATAGCACAGGCAAACACAGGACCCCCAGACGGTCCAGAACTTTTCACCATGGCTATCTCGCTGCAGCCGATCAGAGGTCGGGTAAAGCGAACTGCCAGCCATTTCACCGCGAAGGTAAGTCAATTAACCGTAACCCCTTACCCTGAAAAACCTCAACCACTTACGCTATCCCTAAAACCTCTAACCGTATCCCCTTACCCTAAAAACCATCAACCCCTTATCCTAACCCTCTAACCGTAACCTCTTACCCTAAAAACCATCAACCCCTTAACCCCTAACCCCAATCAGACGCATTAGCCTAAAACCCCTAACCTTAACTCAAATACGAACACTGTAACGCTTGCGTTCACCACGAACAAGATGCGACCCCGGTACTGAGGTGGGAAAGTATAGAACTGCGCACCCACAGCAGCGGAGGCGTGCCTGGAGGGTGGATAGTCAAGATCGCCAGTTGTAGAGAGTGGATTAGTCTTGATACTTGCCGAGGTCATATGTAGGTGCCAGGAGGGTAGTCAGAGTCCAAGGTGCCGTGGTCAAGGATTGGAGCCAGTAGAAAAGTAGATTGTCCATTTACCGTGGTCAGGGATGGAGAAGGTTGGAAGGCCTGAGGCAAGCTGGGTCGATAATCCAGAGCAGGGTCCAAAGTCTAGCCGGGTCAGTACACAAGAAGTCAAACAGCAGCAAGGTTAATAGCACAGACAGAACAAGGCAGAGACAGAGACGTGGGAACACAAGGCTACCAATAACTATGCTCAGCCAAAGAGGAAGTGACAGAGCTGAGTATATATAGTAACAGGAGTCCAATGATAGAAGGGGGTGGAGCGAAGGAGCTGCCTCTGAGAAGAAGGGATAGGCTGAGAGAAGCAGGAGACAGGTGAGGAAGATATTAGTGTTGACGCACAGCTGGGGAGTGGTGCACGCGCGTCACGTGTGTGCGCCGCGCGGCTGCGTGTATAAAGCAGAGGGGTGGAGCCAAGCTCCGTGAGAACCTTGAAAGCTCTCCGTGGGCACGCTCGCACTCTGTAAGGTGCGCGGGAGACTGTACAGCAGGAGGTAAGGTAAGGAGGAAGCGCACTGCAAGGAACGCGCTCTCTGACCGCTTGCAGCAAGAGGTAAGGAAGGTACACGTCGCAGGGGCTGTGTTCCCCGATTCCTTACAAACACAAATCTCTTTAACCACTTACCTTCGCGGTGAAACATGGCGACTCGCTGTCCCCTGCGACTGACTGGTGGAGGCGTGATGCCCACGTCAAAAGGCCCCCTTTCCGACCCCCAGGCTCCCTGGAGCAGTAGGGGGCGAGTACTCGGGCCGTCCCGCTGCATGAATGTCATAGAAATAGTGTTTTTGATAAGTACAATTAATTATTACAAATGCCAAATAATGCGAGGAGTTCGCTTGCAAAGTTCAAAAACGCGACTTTTTAATAAGAAATTTTCTTAAGTTTCATTAACTTTTAGAGAGCCCTAATAACTCTAGGACAACCTCGACCGTTTTCACGGGGCAGATCGAAATTAAAACGGAGGGGGCCCCCATTTGAACATGTCCCGTTTTGTAACATTGTCCGCACTCACTTAGATTGCAAGCTCTTCAGGGCAGGAACTCCTTTACCTAATGTCTCCTTTAAAGCAGCATTCCAAGCTGCCATTTTTTCCCCCTTTAATATGTGCATCAATACAATTTTACAATACAATACTTTGCAAACAAAGAAACCATTTACCTGTGGCTTCGAAGGCTGCTAAACAGTCTTACCCCCCAAAGACATCCGCTAAACATTGTAAAGACTCGCCAAAGCATTTGTTTATCATGAAAATTTTAAAAGTTTGAAAGACGTTTTAAAATAATTAAACGCTTTTAAAGCAGCAGTCCAACCTGCCGTTTCTTTTTTTTAATTTTATTCTCTCTTCTCCCCCCCCCCCCTTTAAAATCTGCATCAATACAATCCACAGAGAAGACTGTCTAGCGCATCAGTGGTCAGTAGTGCACCTATGGTGTCAAGGTAGTTAATGGGGCTATGTAAGAGGGAGCTGTGCGTGGCCACTGAGTTAACCGGAGTAGGGGGAATAAAACCCTTACCTATATCTCGTCTCCGGTCTGGGACCTGCTCTCCTCAATAGCTCCTGCGTGCAGCCTTCTGTGAATATCTGGAAATGGTAGGGCTCCGGCGCAACTGCGCATGACAGACTTGAAAAAACTCCCGGATGATCTTCAACAAACTTTATTGCACATCACACACTGGGGCTACACCACGATCTCCCCCTCTACGCGTTTCACCCTCTAGGATAGGGCTTCGTCTCGGAGACAAAGCCCTATCCTAGAGGGTGAAACGCGTTGAGGGGGAGATCGTGGTGTAGCCCCAGTGTGTGATGTGCAATAAAGTTTGTTGAAGATCATCCGGGAGTTTTTTTCAAGTCTGTCATGCGCAGTTGCGCCGGAGCCCTACCATTTCAATACAATCCACACAATGACAATCAAACATGTGACCAGGCAGTATCTAGATACAATTGGTGCACTGCTAGAGAGGGCGGGGCTCAAAAAGGGGTGTGCCAGAGCCTGTTTCAGAAGAGGAAGCGGATGTGACTTTGTAAATGGTTTCTATAGAAACCAAAAATGTGTGTAACATTATAACATAGCAAAAATGTAATTCAGAGTTGTTTTTAAAAAAAAAAGCTACAATAGTACAGAACTGATTTCTTTTTAAAAAGCACACATGTAGGCTATTGCTTGGTCTGCAGCTTTAATGTATGAAGCGCTTATTCCTATTATGTCAAGTGGATTAGTGGTATGTTCTTGGATAGCGCTTTATAAAGACATAGATACATCAATTACAAACAAAAAACACAATCTTTATTGTGAACGCCTTGCTGATATTGTTAACGTAATCACAGTGCAAAACAGGCACATAGCTTGTTCCAAACTTACCGTTTGATTTATTCATCGTCGCTGCACAGTTCAGGAGTCAGACGCTGACAATCTGGGGAATAATTGTTACCCCGAGCCCTCTGTTACTACTTGTTACATTATTCAAACAAGCTGGTGAGGATTAGAGAAAATGGCCATTTGTTTCTACACTTGTCAGGATGTCTGAAAGCTCATAAAAAAGGAAAGTACTGTATTGCGCCTTACTGTTACAGGCGGGAAACGTCTCTTCTCGCTGCTGGTTTTACTGTTGTATTTATACCGGATGAGACCTGTGTTGGGACGCGGCCCGTCCCCCTTACTCGTGGTGGGTGACGGAAATGAATGGAGCGCAAATCTTCACGTGCAAGGTGAAGGCGGCTTCACGGCACGTTGGAAAGGAACTGGCGTAAAGGCTAGAAGTTGTAGAACAGGATGAGGGAGCGGGATCCGTTACACGTAAAAGGAAACATATAGAGTAGAAATGTGTAACGCTTGCGCCGCCCACGATCAAGACAGGCCCCCGGTACTGAAGTGGGGAAGTAGGAAACCACGCACCCACAGCAGCAGAAGCGTGCCTGGCAGACGGATTGTGAAACGTAGCCGGGTCTGGGTTGGAGAGAGTGGGTTAGTCGATACTTGCCAAGGTCTTGGAATGGAGAGTTCAGAATAATCAAGTTCGTTAGCTGTGGTCTGGGGTTGGAGAGGTTAGAATCGTAGAGGTCCGTATAGCCGTGGTCTGGGTTGGAGATATCCGCAGAGTCAAGGGTAAGCCGGGGTCAGTATCCAGAGAGGTTCGAAAGTCAAGCCAGGTCCGTACACAAAAGGTTAACTGCAAGAGAACGGAAACACCTCGTGGAGGAGAAGGACGCGATGCACCGCCGTGCAAACAGCGCGAAGGCTGGTCAGGTGACTCAAAAAAACTTTATTGCTACAAGTGTAGAGCTAGCAGATACTTAAGTAGCTCTACACTTGTAGCAATAAAGTTTTTTTGAGTCACCTGACCAGCCTTCGCTCTGTTTGCACGGCGGTGCATCGCGTCCTTCTCCTCCACGAGGTGTTTCCGTTCATCTACTGCTCCCGGTCGCACACCGGGTTGCTGGATTGGCTGCACATCATCTCACCGCCGGTCATAGACCACCCTCACGACGGACGAGTCGTTCGAGGGTTGGCGGTGCTACACTTCAAGAAGACTGTCACGGGCACGGCACCGACGGCTACACCTGGGTGAGTCCCTCCATATGATTATCATAGTGCTCCGGGGGAGCCAATTTATCGTGAGAGACTGTAATCACCTGGTGAGCTTTGCCTAAGACCCACAATATATATATATTGAAATTGGCCATTCTTCAGCAACTGATATATACTTCTTGAGCACCTAGTTGGTCCACTTCATGTGTACCTGTCTTTACCTAACTGCAAGAGAAGACAGGACAGGGAGCAAGCACAACGGTCGCAGGAGCTCAAGGCTGCAACAAGTTATGCTCAGCGATGTGTGAAAGCAACTGCAGGGTATTTAACAGGAACCAGAAGCAAAGGAGGCGGAGGCGCGGCCTCCGCGGAGGCAAGGATTGGCTGCAGGAGACAAGTGGGCTAAACGAGTATTTACCACGCAGCTGGGGAGCGGTGCATGTCGTCACGTGTGCGCGCCGCGCGAGAGAAGCACGGTGTGTCCGAGAGGGCGGAGCTAAGCTCCGTGGCACACTATAAGGCGCACTCTGTAAGCAGAGCGGGGTGCGCGCACACTGGTGCCTGAGTGGAGGTCTGAGATAAGACAGGTAAGGAGGGAACACGTCGCAAAGGACGTGTTCCCCCAATTCCTTACAAAATGCTAATACCAGATGAGAAGATCGTTCTTTGAATCTTTAATCATTACTTTCACATAAATATGACTACAACAGGAATATCACCCAGTAAGATACAGGTGTGTGGATAGAATCCAATCTTGTCTAGGATGACATCTAGGATCGAGCGAGTCCGTGCAATAAATCAGGGCGCATAGAATACAATAGTTGAGCGACTGTGATCTCACCGCCCCTCTCTCAAGGGTCAGATGAACACCGATGCCGGGCGGGTGCTGCTTCCTATTGCGGCCGCTTGGAAACAGCGGGGTTCTCTCTGTTCTGACCGGGTAGTAACAGCCTCCATTCTCCTCCTGGATTCTATGTGTTTCGTTTGATGAGACAAACTTCGTCAGGAGTCCGTCAGTTTCCAAGCGGCCGCAAAAGGAAGCAGCACCAGCCCGGCATTGGTGCACCAATTCGCACGATACTAGACAAGATTGGATTCTATCCACACACCTGTATCTTAGCGTGTGATATGCCTGTTGTACTCATAATTATGTGATTATAATGTTTGAAGATTCAAAGAACAATCTTCTCACCTGGTATTAGCATTTTTTCTCTACTGTATATGTTTCCTTTTACATGTAACGGATCCCACTCCCTCATCCTGTTCTACAACTATCTGCAAGTAAAAAAAGAAGACTCTTTTCTATTGAAGGTTGAGTGGGGCGTTTTTGTTTTGTTTTATTGCAAATACCTTAATCACTCGTTTGTTTGGTATTAAGGAGTATTTTGTTACTGTTTTAGTGCACTTCCATAATTCACCACTTGGGGTCACTTCAACCTGTCTTCTATTCCTCTAGTTATTTACAGTGTGATTGTTGTTACTGTATACTGCTGTAAGTGCCAATCCTGTAGTTTATTTTTGAAGTAAAGGCTAGAAAATACATTTAGTTAATAAAATAAGTAAGAAACTTCATTCCGAGGAGGTGGAGGCCCACGGCTATTGAACGTTTCACTTGCGGGAAGGTGGCATGAAGTAGCACTGCTTAGTAAACATGCGCCCGAACGTCCTTATTTTATGTTGCGATAAAAGCAAGTGGTCAGATATCTGAATAGTTTCAAGAACCCCTCTTGTAAAATTCAAATCGTGTTGGATGGATTGTAAATCGGAGCAAAGTTTGTTGGAAATTGTAACACCTCTTATCAGAGTTCTTAATAAATATATTACATATACATAGTTACGTAGTAGATGAGGTTGAAAAAAGACATAGGTCCATCAAGTTCAACCTATGCTAAATTTAGACAACAGATACTTTATCCTACATCTATACTTACTTATTGATCCACAGGAAGGCAAACACAAAACCCCATTAAGGGGAAAAATTAATTCCTTCCTGACTCCAAGAATTGGTAATCGGATTAATCCCTGGATCAACATCCTTCCCATGTATACTTATTTGGTATATCCCTGTATACCTTTCCCATCTAAAAATATGTCCAAACTTTTTTTGAACAAATCTATTGTATCTGCCATCACAGACTCCATGGGTAATGAATTCCACATTTTTACTGCCCTTACGGTAAAGAACCCTTTTCTTTGTTGCTGGTGAAATTTCCTTTCCTCCAACATTAAGGGATGGCCCCGAGTCCTTTGTACTACCCGTGGGATGAATAGTTCTTTTGAAAGCTCCTTGTATTGTCCCTGAATATATTTGTATATAGTTATCATATCCCCTCTTAGACGCCTCTTTTCTAATGTAAATAAATCTAATTTAACTAGCCTCTCCTCATAAGTTAGATTGTCCATCCCCTTTATTAATTTTGTGGCTCTTCTCTGCACTCTCTCTAGTTCCATAATGTCTTTTCTTAGGATTGGTGCCCAAAATTGTACTCCATATTCAAGGTGTGGTCTTACTAATGTTTTGTAAAGGGGCATAATTATATTTACTTCCCTTCCATCCATTGCCCGTTTGATGCAAGATGAGATCTTGTTTGCCTTTGCAGCTACTGCATGACATTGGGCACTATTGCTAATCCTGCTGTCTACAAGCACTCCTAAATCCTTCTCCATCAAGGATTCCCCCAATATATCTCCATTTAATTTGTAAGTCGCCTTTTTATTCTTGTATCGCAAATGCATAATCTTACATTTATCTGTATTAAACCTCATCTGCCATTTACCTGCCCACGTTTCCAGTCTCTCCAAGTCTTCTGAAGAGAAATTACATCCTGCTCTGATTCTATTACCTTACACAATTTAGTATCATCAGCAAAGATGGAGACTTTGCTCTCGATCCCAACCTCAAGATCATTAACAAACAAGTTAAAAAGCAGGGGTCCCAGTACCGATCCCTGAGGTACTCCACTCACGACTTTAGCCCAACCTGAAAAAGTTCCATTTATGACAACCCTCTGTTGTCTGTTCTTTAACCAGTTTTCAATCCAGGTGCATATATTATTACTGAGTCCAACTTTCTTTATTTTGTACACCAACCTCTTGTGTGAAACCGTATCAAAAGCCTTTGCAAAATTTAAGTAGACCACATCAACTGCATTACCCTTGTCTAAATTCCTACTTACCTCCTGAAAGAAACAAATAAGGTTAGTTTGGCAAGATCTATCCTTCATAAATTCATGCTGACTATTACTGATAATTTTGTTTTCCATTAGGTATTCCTGAATATTATCCCGTATTAAACCTTCAAGTAGTTTCCCTACTATTGAAGTCAGGCTTACAGGTCTGTAATTTCCCGGTTGTGATCTAGCTCCCTTTTAAATATAGGCACCATATCTGCTTTACGCCAATCTTGTGGTACTGAGCCTGTGGAAATAGAGTCCTTGAATATTAAATATAATGGTTTTGCTATTACTGAGCTTAACTCCTTGAGAACTCTTGGATGTATGCCATCGGGGCCAGGTGCCTTATTTACTTAATTTTTTTCAAGTCGCTTATGAACTTCTTCCTCAGTTAACCAATTGTTCATTAATATGGAGGTTGTGGCTTCCTCCTGCGGCACTACTTTTGAACTTGATTCTTCCCTGGTAAACACAGAGGCAAAGAATTTGTTTAATACCTCAGCTTTTTCCTTATCTCCAATAATCTGTCTGCCCATCTCACACTGAAAGGGCCCTATATTTTCTTTTCTCATTTTTTTGTTATTGAGGTACTTAAAGAACTTTTTAGGGTTGACCTTACTTTCTATTGCAATCCTTTTTTCATTATCCATTTTTGCTAATTTGATTGCCCTTTTGCAATTTTTGTTACATTCCTTATAATTCTGATACGATGTCTCTGTCCCTTCTGACTTCAAGAATCTAAACGCCTTCATCTTCTTGTCCATTTCCTCCCCTACCTGTTTATTTAGCCACATTTGTTTTGACTTATTTCTTTTATACTTATTACCCAAGGGTATACACTGATAAGTGTGCTTTTCTAACAATGTTTTAAACACTGCCCATTTATCTTCTACATTTTTCCCTGCAAAAACATCATCCCATTGTATTACTACTAGATTAGACCTCAGTTTATTAAAATCTGCCTTTCTAAAGTTTAAAGTCTTTGTTGAACCCAAGTAATCTGTTTTTTTGATAATTTATTTAAAATGAGACCATGTTATGATCACTGTTACCCAAATGTTCCAGGACTTGAATATTTGTTATTACTTCTACATTGTTTGATATGACCAAATCCAGAACTGCCCCACTCCTGTTTGGTTCCTCAATAATTTGGGTCATATAATTGTCTTTAAGCACCCCCAAAAACCTGTTCCCTTTTGTTGTAACGCTAATCTCATTGCCCCAGTCTATGTCAGGATAATTAAAATCCCCCATTATGCAAACATGATCCAGTTTTGATGCCTTCTCCATTTGCAAAAGTATTTTAGCTTCCTCAATTTCACAGATATTTGTTGGTTTATAGCATATTCCCACAAACATTTTCTTTATACTTTTACCTCCACTGCTAATTTCTATCCACAAGGTCTCTACATTTTCATCATTCCCTTAATAGACATCATCCCTTATAATAGGTTTTAGATCCGGTTTAACATATAAACATACTCCACCTCCCCTTCTATTTGTTCGATCCTTCCGAAAAAGAGAATAACCCTCTAAATTAACTGTCCAGTCGTGAGTTTCATCCCACCATGTTTCAGTAATGCCTATGATATCATACTGCTCCCTTGTAGCTATTAATTCAAGCTCCCCCATTTTATCTGTCAGGCTTCTTGTATTAGCAAGTGTAACGGGTTTTCTGGCCTGGCCTGACCCACCCAATCTCACATTGGCCCCTGTGGTCTAACCAGTCCCCATTACATGGTAGTGTCTGGTGGTGCACCTGTTGGCAACAGGACTCCTGAGTCTCCCGCATGATGTTGTGTGGGGATTGCCAACCCAGACAGGCAGCTGAGGTAGTGTGCATGACTCCTACCTATATCCAGTGCAGCGCCACCACCTCATCAGGATCTCTGCGTCCACAAGGAGATGGTTCTGATGAGGAACTCCTCTGTGGTGCCATCCTCTGTAGAGTAACTCCAGACTCACACAGGAGAATGTCTTTGATCAAGGTTGTCTTTATTGTGGCTTACGGTGCGGGCCGTGTAATAGTGAAAGAAAGGCGCTAGCTCTACTTGTGTTCACTTATAATATACAGTGAATAAAATTCAAATCAAGTGATACATAAACATAATTCAGTGAAAACGTGATAAATAACGTGAATATATGAATTAAAAACCCCGGCTCAAACCCAGCTGGTAGGGACTGGTTCCACTAGTCCCACAATTCGTAGATATCCG
Organism: Ascaphus truei; assembly: GCF_040206685.1. Lineage (NCBI taxonomy): Eukaryota > Metazoa > Chordata > Amphibia > Anura > Ascaphidae > Ascaphus > Ascaphus truei. The sequence goes on along the minus strand of NC_134501.1, from coordinate 40,437,171 downwards.
TTTGCAATCCAGGGGGAGCATGTAAGGGAGATAAAACAAAATACAATCTAAGTGCAGACAGTTTGATAACTTATGGGTTAATTCATTGATTTATCTTGGCTCATATGTGTGGCCTACTCACAAGATGTACAGTAGGTCAAAAACGGGCAGTGTGACACAGTGGTCTTTGCAGGAAGGACTTCTATTCCAATGAATAATGGAGACCTCCACTCTCAGCAAAGCAGCGGTGTATATAGAAGAGAAAAGATTTCCATAGTGCAGACCAATCATAAAAAACGTAACTTTATGGGGTTTTAAAATTGAACACTTACAATAAAAACATTGAAATAATGCATGTATCACAATACTGTGACCGAAGAGAGTTTGCTGTTGACTTCTGGCTCACCCACCACCTCCGGTTTGTGGACCCTGCGTGTGACGCCGCTACGCTGGACTCTCCACCTCCTGAGATCCCTCTGGGGTGTACTGGTCCCGTCAGCTCCGGTCCTCGAGTTGGACACCGCTCTGTTCTGTCCCTGGAACTCCTTCTAAGGCGTGCTGTCCTGTCCCTTCCAGTTAGCTTCGATATGTCACTTCCGGTTGGCCGCGATCCGTCACTTCCGGTTGTGGGTCTGCAATCTCTCCTGAGGAAGCCACGCACCGTATTGGCGAAACGCGTAGAGTGGTAGCCGCCCAGAGGAGGAGAGAAGCAGTGTCAGAGATTGCAGACCCACAACTGGAAGTGACGGATCGCGGCCAACCGGAAGTGACATATCGAAGCTAACCGGAGGGGACAGGATAGCACGCCTTAGAGGGAGCTCCAGGGACAGAACAGAGCAGTGTCCTACTCGAGGACCCGAGCTGACGGGACCAGTACACCCCAGAGGGATCTCAGGAGGTGGAGAGTCCAGCGTAGCGGCGTCACACGCAGGGTCCACAAACCGGAGGTGGTGGGTGAGCCAGAAGTCAACAGCAAACTCTCTTCGGTCACAGTATTGTGATACATGCATTATTTCAATGTTTTTATTGTAAGTGTTCAATTTTAAAACCCCATAAAGTTACGTTTTTTATGATTGGTCTGCACTATGGAAATCTTTTCTCTTCTATATACACCGCTGCTTTGCTGAGAGTGGAGGTCTCCATTATTCATTGGAATAGAAGTCCTTCCTGCAAAGACCACTGTGTCACACTGCCCGTTTTTGACCTACATCTTGTGAGTAGGCCACACATATGAGCCAAGACAAATCACTGAATTAACCCATAAGTTATCAAACTATCTGCACTTAGATTGTATTTTGTTTTATCTCCCTTATATGCTCCCCCTGGATTGTTTACGGTGCGGGCCAACTGCCCCTTACAGTGATTTGCTTAGCCACACATCTTGCTGTGCTATCCCTTCAAAGGTACACCCTCCCAATGGAGTGGGATCCCCTCTCCCCTCGGGGAGATCACCCCTGTGCCAGGTCCCTGGACACAGTATGGTTTTGTCAGCTTGATGCTAATTAACATAGAATGGGGCCACCAGTTAAAGCACTAGTGGGCCACTCACTCCCAAGTCTCAACCCAGACTTGTTCCTTACTCCAACAACTAACTTTGATCAGTGCTGTGCCTTATATCCCTCAGGGGGCAGGCACATCTCTGATGTCACCAACAGTGGACTCAGAGTATTTAGCCACTCCCATCCATACATAGGGCATCTCACCAGGGTGTGAGGGCAAACCTCCATGATTACTGCTGGCAACCCTGTAACTTACCAGGCTTACTGCCAGCCGGAGAGAAAACTGTAGACCACTTTACAGCATGGCTACACAAGCATGCATTTCAGTTTTTTTTCAGCCTGTACTATTATCTTATCTGCTCCTTCCTTTCTACTCCCACTTGGTTTAGTTTTTAGAAGTTTTCTAGTATTATCTCTATTTACTATGGGTGTCTCACTGCTTGTCAAACTTGCACTTGCCCCCATTCTACCTCCATACCACCTTGAATCCTCATCTATTCCATTTAGTTCATTATCTGTTTCATTCCCCTCTCCCCTCCATCCTAGTTTAAAATCTCCTCCAACCTTCATAATTATTCATAATCCCAATTAAAATGCACTTCAGTGTACATTGTGCTGTACAAACACTCAGAGCTTCAATATAAATATGTGTGTGTTCCCCAAGCAAGGGAAGATTAAGGTCCATATTCCCTAAGCAGTACTTTCGGCTGTGAGGTGTATATATGTTTGTATATCTTAATTTATATAGCGCACAGTGTAATCGGCGCTTTGCAAAAGAGACAATACAGTACAGGGAACTATAATACAGTGGGGGTTATGCACTAAGCAGTGATAAGTGGGTGTTCTGGGTGCTATGCTCAAAGCAGTGATAAGTGGTTTTAAGTGAGATACATGCCTTTATAGCGTGATACTGCCTGTTGTGAGATAATGAGGACTACTATATGGGAATAAAGAGACCTGTAGACTATACCCAGTAAGCTCTGGTAATCAGACCTCACAACGTGACGTTACCTACAGTAAAACAATAGAAGCCGGTATTTACCATGAGAGTAACCACAAATCAAGTTGTAAGCCAAAACATCGGCTGATATACATGTCCTTGTCATAGGCTTAACGTTTTTGTAACTTAACGGAGCTTTGTGGATCTCGCACTTAATGACCTTTTAAAGCTGCAATCCAGTCTTTTTTTTATTTTTTATTATTTATTTTTTTACTTCAATAGTTTCATGTGGGCAATCTCTAATTACCTAAAGAACTGCATAGCTGCCGGTCAATTCGTTCTCCGTCTATTGATCGTCAAAGTTTGGCGACATCTTTAAATATGGGGAATGTAAATCGTTGCTATAGGAACAAGCATGCTTGTTAAAATAGAATACAAGAAAATTGGTCTTTCAAAGTTGTTTTTTTAAGCAGAAAATGCTAAAAGTATTTTTTCTTACTACAGAACTGATTTATTTAAAAAAACACACATGCAGGATGTTGCCTGAACTGCAGCTTTAAGGTGCAATCCCATCCAATGTCCAGCTGCACCGATTACACGTCCAATTATAAGTACCATAAGTGCATCCCAATAGCCTGGACTCATAGCTACTGTCCCACACCCACAGTCACTCCTACCAACCACTGTGCCCAAGCACTGCCATCTACTGCACTTATTCCCTCACCCAACATAGCACTTAGATTGTAAGCTCTTCGGGGCAGGGATTTCCTTTTATATTGTCTGATTTTGTTTGTTACACTTATTGTTATCATTCCCTATGCGGTCTCTTTTGTAAAGCACCAAGTGCAGCTGTGGGCGCTACATAAATAAAGACATACACACACACACTCTAAAGTTTTGCCGAAAACATATAAAAGTCTACTGAACTTTAAAGACGGGGACTCCTCTTTGAATTGTAATAGGTAGCTGTGATAGTAACCAGACACAATGTTGTGACAGTCCTGCATACTGTATGCCATATAATTTGCTAGAAAACATTAATGATGCCAACGCGACTGTTGTGCCAAGTATTGGTTACAGAGAGTGTGTAACAATGGGAGCGCAGTAAGTAGCTATTCCACTTGTGCTCAGCCAGGTTAGCTTTGTTCATTTGACAGATTGTCATAACTACCGATATCAATCTTGTGAACGAGAAGCTCGTCTGAAAGACGCTGCGGGAAAGATTGATAGTAAAATGAGGCTCTGGGAGTTTGTGGATTTCTTTTTATTTGATTTGTCTTTATCGTGGCTCAGTCGTGCAGGAAACAGTTCGGGTGAATAATAGCCTTCCGTCCCAAGACATCCAAGCTTTCCGTAAACTCCCTGGATGTATATGTTTGCAGTTACATCAACATCTCCGAAATAGCAGGATATGCAATACAAGAAACATGTTAGAAATATTATATTTTTATACAGGAATCGCCATGTACACAGACGGTTACACAGCTGACACATAGAAAATGTAAGACACAGGGAAATGTTACAGTACAAATACTGTATATTTGTATACTGTGTACTGTATATATATATATATATATATATATATATATAATCTCCAGCCCGTGTCTCCCCATTGCTGGATGAAGCCTCCCCAATGATCTCCCAGGTCCTGCGGTTGCGGCCTCTCTTCTCCACGTCGCTCCCACACATTGTGTGATCTCATCCTCCCATCTTACTTTGGGTCGTCGTGGTCTTTTAATCTCCTTTGGAAAGCAGTTAAGTTCCATTTTTGTATGATGGTCATTTTTTTCTTGTGATATGTCCGGCCCACCGCCATTTTAATTTCGTACCCCTGGTGATGTCACAGAATTTAGTTTGGTTTCAAAACCCATTAATTTTTTCCAGTCTCTTTGGGTAATAGTGGAACAAAGAAAAAATGGAGAAGCAGAGGGTGAGGGGAAATATGATGCGGATGACAACTGCTGAAACCTCCTGATGTGGGTCCAGTGGGGTACAATGCACCCAAATGGATCCCCTATCTGGAGGATGGTGGGGAGGTAATGGTGTTGGATGGTAATAAGTAAATGTCACTTACACGGCCTTGTGCAAGTGCTGGTGCATCAAGGTATCTTTTCCTCTGTATCTTCTCTTAGGTGTGGGGTTCCTCTTGCTTCCCCTGTGGACGTCTCTCTTCAGGATGGGGGATCCTTCCGCTTCAACTCCTTTCTGTTCCTTGTAGATATCTCCCTCATGAATCACTCTGTAGGGTTCTCAATCAGCGTTACCCCCTTCCTCCGTTAACACAAACGAGAATACGTATCTGCTCCCGGGATCACAAGCCTAGGTTTGGATCACGCATGCGCAGAAGCCTGCATGGTGCTACCAATAATTGGTAGCACCATGCAGGCGCATGCGTGATCCAAACCTAGGCTTGTGATCCCGGGAGCAGATAAGTATTCTCGTGTGTTAACGGAGGAAGGGAGTAACGCTGATTGAGAACCCTAGGGAGTGATTCATGAGGGAGATATCTACAAGGAACAGAAAGGAGTTGAAGCGGAAGGATCCCCCACCCTGAAGAGAGACGGCCACAGTGAAAGCAAGAGGAAAGCGCCCAGGTATTTTTTGCTTCTTTGGGTAATACCCAGCATGCATCTCTCCATACTTCTACTCTCGAAGCGTGTGTGTGTGTGTGTGTGTGTGTATGTGTATGTGTATATATCTCTACCAAAACTAGGTTACTGTATATTGCCTGTACTCTCATGATTTTTTTTTAATGCCTATAAGAAAAACAGGCACTCACAGGACTTATCAAAAAGGTGTATAAAGTTTATTAAATGGTCACCGTTTCGGTTCAACATAAAACATTTTTGAAGGCATATAATAATTATATCATTCTAATCTTTATTATAATAAATATAGAATGTTTTTCTATTACTACAGCATTAAAGGGAAATCCCCAACTGTAGTCATTTAAACCAAACCCCACATTATTGTATCTGCTGATTTAGAAATGTTTTATCATCCGTCGGGTAAACGTTTGACTTTTTTGACATATATGAATATGTTTTTATCACATCCTCTGTGTTTCTGATCATATCTGCTGCTGACGGCCTCATAGAATATAAGAAAGATAGTGAGGGCATTATTCGTTAAACTGCGGTAGCGGGTTTCAACGTAGGGGATACAAAAACAGACATTTAAACAACTTATTAGTGCAATCGGCTTTCTTAGAAAGATTTAATATCCCCCGCAAGTAAGTTTACTTATTTATACGTGGTAATAACACTTTACAGATCAGTGGTGGGAACAGATCTGCAGAGCTCCATTAACTCATAACGACTTGTTATCAAAATCAGTAACAGACGCTATTGGCCCTGAGGTTACCCGAATCCACCGCGCTAACTATGCGCAGGACCGACCGCTGTTAGTAATCTCATCAGCACAGGTTTAACGCCATGTGAGGCTAGCCCTGCGTTATCTACATATAACATAGTGTCTTACCCAAAGGCGGCGATACTACCATGCAGACCCTGAATAGGTGTTTAATTAAAGTAAAAGAAAGAGGAGAGGGAAAGAACTCTGTAAATTTCAATAAGATAATTAAATCAGACCTAACTGTGGTTTCACACTTATCTTAACCCTATAACAGACCTGTATCGGGGTGTGGATGTGCCACCTTTACCTCTGACCTACAGTAACCCTGGGGTTCTCAACCCCTGACCTGCCTCTCCCCCCCCCCCCCCCCTAACAGGTCAGGATTTCAGGATATCCAAGCTTCAGGATATGAGAGAAACGGTCACATATATAAAGGGTTAATATGTGCAGCTTAGAGGGGAGAGGGGGATATGAGAGAAACTGTCCCATATATAAAGGGTTAATATGTGCAGCTTAGAGGGGAGAAGGGAGAGGGGGATATGAGAGAAACTGTCCCATATATAAAGGGTTAATATGTGCAGCTTAGAGGGGAGAGGGGGATTTGAGAGAAACTGTCCCATATATAAAGGGTTAATATGTGCAGCTTAGAGGGGAGAAGGAAGAGGGGGATATGAGAGAAACTGTCCCATATATAAAGGGTTAATAGGTGCAGCTTAGAGGGGAGATGGGAGAGGGGGATCTGAGAGAAACTGTCCCATATATAATGGGTTAATATGTGCAGCTGAGAGGAGAGAAGGGAGAGGGGGATATGATAGAAACTGTCACATACTGTATATTAAGGGTCAATATGTACAATTTAGAGGGGAGAAGGGAGAAGGGGATATGAAAGCAACTGTCACATGTATAAAGGGTTAATATGTGCAGCTTAGAGGGGAGAAGGTAGAGGGGGATATGAGAGAAACTGCCCAATATATAAAGGGTTAATATGTGCAGCTGAGAAGGTAGAGGGGGATATGAGAGAACTGCCCAATATATAAAGGGTTAATATGTGCAGCTGAGAAGGGAGAGGGGGATATGAGAGCAACTGTCACATGTATAAAGGGTTAATATGTACAGCTTAGAGGGGATATGAGAGAAACTATCACATATATAAAGGGTTAATATGTGCAGCTTAGAGGGGAGAGGGGGATATGAGAGAAACTGTCACATGTATAAAGGGTTAATATGTGCAGCTTAGAGGGGAGAGGGGATATGAGAGAAACTGTCACATAATATACAGCACTTTAACTCTTACTGTGTCTGTAAGCCTCCCCAATATACTGTACCACATATACTCACCAATATACTGTACTGTAAGCCCTTCAGCCTTATCCTGATTGTTTGTCATTTATTTACTTTGTATTGTCATTTAGCAAAGTGCTGTGTACACTGTTAGCGCGATATAAATACAATTATGCATCCATACAGGAAGGAAGCATGTTTCAGAGAGAGAGAAGAGCTAGAACAACAGGTCATTCTCTGAACGTGGAGGGTGGCAGGCTCAGGTGACATGTGAGGGAGTACTTCACCGTAAGGGTGGTAGATTCGCGGAATTGCCACCCAACCGAGGTGGTAGGGGGGGAATCTAGTTAGAGAAATCCCACATGCTTGGGATAGCCATAGGCAAAATCCTAAATCTGAATGGAAGCCCCTTAGGCTGCGTCCATAGAGGGGGGGAACCGCGCTCCTCCGCGCTGACGCTCGTCTGCGCAATCAGGAGCGATTCCATGAACTAGCAGACCAGCCAGCGTGCGCGATCGCGAGGCGGGGCACTGACGTCACTGGGCCAATAGCCCGCGAAGCGTCAATGTCACGGCGCCGTGACGTTGACGCTGCTTCGCTCTGATTGGAGGTTTTCAGCCGACAGTGCGCTCAGAAACAGGTTCTGCTATCGGCTGAAAATCCCTGCACCTCAGCACGCCTGCTGGTGCTCGCGGGAGCCCCCTCTCACGACATCCTCATTGAGGATGACGGGGCTAATCGCACGCACCGCACGGCTCAGCGCTGACTGTCCTTCTATGGACTCAGCCTTAGATCGAACAGGGTCGGACGTTTCACAGCAGACAGGAGAGTGGGCAGACCTACGTAATCTATGTTTCTATGTATTTGTATCTCATGAACATTGGATATGTTTTGCTTTTCATCTGGGACTCTGGAGTTCCTTCTGTTTATCTGCCGGACTAATAAGTGACTTCATAATTACTTTGCAAACAAAGAGCAGTGCTAAAGTAACCATTTACGTGTGACTTCGAAGGCTGCAAAACAGTCTTATTCCCCAAAGACATCCACTAAACATTGTAAAGACTCGCCAAAGCATTTGTTTATCATGAAAATGTTAAAAGTTTGAAAGACGTTTTAAAATACTTAAACGCATTTAAAGCAGCAGTCCAACCTGACGTTTCTTTTTTATTCCCCCCCACCCCTTTAAAATCTGCATCAATACAATCCACACAATGATAAGTAATTAGCTGAGTTGCCGATTAATCCGCTCTCCTGTGATCGATCGGCGAATATACGGCTCGGGGGTTCACTAAATGGCTGTCAGTGCAGCAGAAGAGGACCAAAGATGCAAAGTTCTGTGGGGAAGATCATGTGACCTGGCAGTCACTAGATACAATTGGTGCACTGCCAGAGAGAGGGCGGGGCTCAAAAAGGGGTGTGCCAGCGCCTGTTTCAGAAGAGGAAGGGGTTGTGACTTTGTAAATAGTTGCTATAGAAATAAAAAAATGCTTGTTACATTATAATACATTAAAAATGCTTCAAGTATTTTCTCATAGTACAGAACTGATTTATTAAAAACACACATGTAGGATGTTGCTTGGTCTGCAGCTTTAATATATTATTTTAAAGGTGTCAATCAACAACCTATTAAACATTTCACTGTCCTTAGTTCAGTCATCCTAGGCTTGTACTGTAGCATGATGAATTATTCCGAAGGAAGTCAGTTTGATCAGTTGTTCACAACATGTTTTATGTTTGTGTGTGAGCTAAGAAGGATTGCCCCTTTAAATATTATTATTATTTATATAATGTCTCGTAGGTTTGTAGTTGTCGAGATGGACATTTGCTGCCCCCTCCTGGCTATTATCTGTAACACACATCTCAGTTACTCATTTAAACCAATACAGAAACACATTTTAAACATGTATTTTTGCCGCCTGACTGTAATGAGAATATTACGCAGGGTAAGCAGGACACAGCTTTCAAACAAAGCTTTGTTCTGATTATTGTGCTACCGGAGTAAATTTGTGAAACCGAAATGGTTACTTTTTGGTTAAATGGGAAAAAAGTTGGTATTGTTTGTAAATGGTTTGTTTACATGACTTACCCCGGGCCTCGAACGTGACTTACCCCGGGCCTCGAACGTGACTTACCCCGGGCCTCGAACGTGACTTACCCCGGGCCTCGAACGTGACTTACCCCGGGCCTCGAACGTGACTTACCCCGGGCCTCGAACGTGACTTACCCTGGGCCTCGAACGTGACTTACCCCGGGCCTCGAAGGTGACTTACCCCGGGCCTCGAACGTGACTTACCCCGGGCCTCGAACGTGACTTACCCCGGGCCTCGAACGTTACTTACCTCATGCCTCGAACGTGACTTACCCCGAGCCTCGAACGTGACTTACCCCGGGCCTCGAACGTGACTTACCCCGGGCCTCGAACGTGACTTACCTCATGCCTCGAACGTGACTTACCCCGGGCCTCGAACGTGACTTACCCCGGGTCTCGAACGTGACTTACCCCGGGCCTCGAACGTGACTTACCCCGGGCCTCGAACGTGACTTACCTCATGCCTCGAATGTGACTTACTCCGGGCATCAAACGTGACTTACCCCGGGCCTCGAACGTGACTTACCCCGGGCATTGAACGTGACTTACCCCGGGCCTCGAACGTGACTTACCCCGGGCCTCGAACGTGACTTACCCCGGGCCTCGAACGTGACTTACCCCGGGCATTGAACGTGACTTACCCCGGGCCTCGAACGTGACTTACCCCGGGCCTCGAACGTGACTTACCCCGGGCCTCGAACGTGACTTACCCCGGGCCTCGAACGTGACTTACCCCGGGCCTCGAACGTGACTTACCCCGGGCCTCGAACGTGACTTACCCCGGGCCTCGAATGTGACTTACCCCGGGCCTTGAACGTGACTTACCTCGGGCCTCAAACGTGACTTACCTCATGCCCCGGGCCTCGAACGTGACTTACCTCATGCCTCAAACGTGACTTACCTCATGCCTCGAACGTGACTTACCCCGGGCCTCGAACGTGACTTACCCCGGGCCTTGAACGTGACTAACCTCGGGCCTCAAACGTGACTTACCTCATGCCCCGGGCCTCGAACGTGACTTACCTCATGCCTCAAACGTGACTTACCTCATGCCTCAAACGTGACTTACCTCATGCCTCAAACGTGACTTACCCCGGGCCTCGAAGGTGACTTACCCCGGGCCTCGAAGGTGACTTACCTTGGGCCTCAAACGTGACTTACCCCTGGCCTCAAACGTGACTTACCTCATGCCTCAAACGTGACTTACCTCATGCCTCAAATCTGACAAACCCCGGGCCTCGAACATGACTTACCTCATGCCTCGAACATGACTTACCCCGGGCCTCAAACGTGACTTACCTCATGCCTCAAACGTGACTTACCTCATGCCTTGAACATGACTTACCTCATGCCTCAAACGTGACTTACCTCATGCCTCAAATCTGACTTACCCCGGGCCTCGAACATGACTTACCTCATGCCTCAAACGTGACTTACCTCATGCCTCAAACGTGACTTACCACATGCCTCGAAGGTGACTTACCTCGGGCCTCGAACGTGACTTACCCCGGGCCTCAAATGTGACTTACCTCATGCCTCAAACGTGACTTACCTCATGCCTCAAATCTGACTTACCCCAGGCCTCGAACATGACTTACCTCATGCCTTGAACATGACTTACCCCGGGCCTCAAACGTGACTTACCTCATGCCTCAAACGTGACTTACCACATGCCTCGAAGGTGACTTACCTCGGGCCTCGAACGTGACTTACCCCGGGCCTCAAACGTGACTTACCTCATGCCTCGAACGTGACTTACCTCATCCTCGAACGTGACTTACCTCATGCCTCGAACGCGACTTACCTCATACCTTGAGTGTGACTTACTTCATGCCTCGAATGTGACTTACCTCATGCCTCGAACGTGACTTACCTCATGCCTCGAACGTGACTTACCTCGGGCCTCGAACGTGACTTACCTCATGCCTCGAACGTGACTTACCTCATGCCTCGAACGTGACTTACCTCATGCCTCGAACGTGACTTACCTCATGCCTCGAACGTGACTTACCTCATGCCTCAAACGTGACTTACCTCATGCCTCGAACGTGACTTACCTCATGCCTCGAACGTGACTTACCTCATGCCTCGAACGTGACTTACCTCATGCCTCGAACGTGACTTACCTCATGCCTCGAACGTGACTTACCCCATGCCTCGAACGTGACTTACCCCATGCCTCGAACGTGACTTACCCCATGCCTCGAACGTGACTTACCCCATGCCTCGAACGTGACTTACCCCATGCCTCGAACGTGACTTACCCCATGCCTCGAACGTGACTTACCCCATGCCTCGAACGTGACTTACCCCATGCCTCGAACTTGACTTACCTCATGCCTCGAAAATTACTTAGCTCATGCACTCGAAAATGACTTGCCTCGTTCTTCGAACATGACTTACCCTGTGCCTCGAAAATGACTTACCTCATGCCTCAAACATGACTTACCCCATGCCTTGAGCATTACTTACCTCATGTCTAAGAGAAATAGAGGATTTTAACCCCTAGCGATGCTAGCCAGGAAATGTCCATGTATTGGATATGCAGGTTAAAGCATTTGAATCTTCATAATCTTTCCAAACAAAACAGCTTATTGAACTCAGAGCTCCAAAATCCACAAAGTCTGTGATGGATGTATACCACTGTGAAAGTCCCTTAAATGCCACTGTCTGTAGACTCCCAATAGCCTATAATAGGTATGTCTTATATGGGTGTCAAATGGCTATAGGAACTAAATGGTAATAAAAGTCACATAAAATGAGCAACATATAATGATAAGGTTACTCACTGATGACCATGTGGAGATCCGGCTGCTGTCGGCGTGCTCCTACCAGAGGATTTCAGCATACAAAGGTCGTGAGAGGCGGTGTAGCTTCCTTGGAAAAACTTATGACCAGTACTGCAAAAAGTCTAGGTACAAAAATGTATTGAAGGCACATTTAAAAACAGTAAGAGAACACTTACGTGTTTCGCGTTGTCACCCACGCTTTATCAAAGAGTAAGGTATACAAACCGATCAATCACATAAATACCCATAGTCCCCTCCCTTCACTCATGACGTATCGGCGCTTTCATCCAATAGGAATTATCACGCCCCTTCTCTCCCGGAGAACTAATGTAATTAAACCAATTACCAGCTGAAAACAACATACAGAGTAATACAATATGAGGAGGCAAAAAGAACCCTCCTTCTCTGATGACGTATCGGCCCACTCAACTAATGGGAGCCGCCATACTATACCTCTTCTCTTACAGAGAGCTATTGAAGTTGACTATCAGCTGAAAAAAACTGCAAAAACAGTATGACACGAGGAAGAAAAGACTTGGGCACTTTAAAGAGACATATAAACTGATTGGGGCAGTGCAAATATCCCCAAAAGATATACATATAAACCCCCACATAGAAAAATTAAAAGCACTGTCCCACATGAAATGGGGAGGGAGGGGGGGACGGGGGGAGGGGTGAAAGGAAAGAAGGAAATATGATGAATCATATTATGGAAAAATACATATTTTAGTGCAAAAAATGCTGCAATTCCCAATCAACATTTATGCTGACTGGGGCCAGAGTATCCAAGGAAAACACCCAAAACATCTCTCTTTTGTTTAAACTATTCATTCTGTCTCCTCCACGTTTTGGGGTCTCAATATGCTCGATTGCCATGAATCTGAAGCTCGCAAGACCACCCCGGGGACATTCCACAAAGTGTCTTGAAACTGGATGTTTTAAATCTTTGATTCTAATAAACCTCACATGTTCCATCATTCGCTGTTTCAATGGTCTTTATTGTTCTCCCTACATATCCCTTAGAACATTTACACCATATGTAGTACACTACAAATTGTGTATTGCAGTTAATGAAAGATCTAATCCATAGGGATTTTTCATTTTCTTTACCGTAAGATTTTTAGCTGGATAAGTGTACTTGCAAATCTTGCAAGTACCACATTTAAAAAAAACTTTTTGTTTTGTTTAGGGATACTGCTGTACTTACTGCTGAAAAAAGACGGGGGGATAGATGGTTGGCCAAAGTTTTGTCTTTTCTAAAAACCATTCTAGGACCCTTCTCAATAAATGGAAGAAGGTCACAATCTAAACTCAAGACAGCCCAATGTTTATTAATGATGTTCTTAACCTGTTGGGCCTGGTTACTAAATTTCGTTATGAAGAAAGGTGTTGTGGATTCATCATTAGAGCCACTATTTTTGTTTCTCATTCTTTTCTTAGTCTTATCTCAACCTGTAGAGATAAATCTAACTCTATCCAACTGTAGAGCATGTTCAAAAGCATTTCTTACAGTTAAATCATCATAACCCCTATCCTTAAACCTCTATATAAGATTATTGGAGTGATGAATGTATGTCTCATCTGAAGAACAAAGTCTCCTTAACCTAAGAAATTGACCGTTGGGTACCCTTTGATTAGATACCTGGGATGACTGCTGTCTGATCTTAAGAAGGTATTACGTGAATTGATCTTCCTGAAAACCTCCATCTGGATGGTACAGGATAGATCAATATACAAATGTATATCTAAATAGTTAATAATGGTTGCGTGACTTTCAAAAGTGAAATTTAAATTATTATTATTCAATATATCGATGAATGTACCCAATGTATCACTATCCCCATCCCAATTATGAGCAATCATAGAAATAAATGTCACACCACTGTTAATAAAGACATGCAAGTATAATTCTGCTTCTGGTGCTCACCTCCCAATGGTCCCGGCGTCTCAAGGCTGGACCTGATAATAGCACAAAAATGAAGGAAAGGAGGAGCAAACAGGAGACTTGATTTGAGTTTTGAAAAACTTTAATAAGATGTTCACCGCATCGGAGCTTTAGTACAGATAACGTTTCAGGACTAATTTGTCCCTTCCTCAGACCCAACACCTCTAGTGAACCTAAACAAACAGCTTAAATACCCCCATAATCACTCACCCATAGCACCACATGTGACAGAAGACTGATCCTGCATAACTGGCTGATTACTTCTTGGTGTGACATCACATCGCTAGGCAACCAGAACATAAAACTAACAGGAGAGAAAAAATCTTTGCAAATCGCACAGCAGAAGTGCTGTGCAGCCTGGAGCACTGAAAGGGAGGAGTCAAGGCAAAACTGCATGATTAAAGCAAGGCTTTTTTTATGTTGTTGCACAGAAGGGGAGGAGCTTAACAAGCTAAAAAAGTCCAAATTTCTTAGATAGTCCAATATCTTGCAGGGTGAGGCTGAAAATGAAAATTAAAATAAGTTATAATTTACAGTTTGCTTATTCATACAGCATACCCAGTATAATATTCCTATATATTTCACACATTACAAAGTTTCTCAATATAGGAAGCAATACACAGATGGTCAGGCTGGCAGACCCCACGAGGGAAAATAGCAGGACACAAACCGAGAGGGATAAGTACAAAAGAGTACAAAAAATGTGTCTAAAAAGTATAAAGAAATATAAAAGACGTCACAAATGTACAGTAGAGGCAACGCTTATTCTAACATTTGCCTTAAACTAACCCGGTTACATGCTGGGTACATGCTGGGTGTAACCTGGCTAGTTTGAGGCACGTTTAAGGCATTTCTGCATTGACTAACGACCCATAGGATTAACACAGCAGGGGTCCCATTCAGTTTGAATGGGACTACCAGGGACCCCCGCTGTTAATCTGATGGGCCATTAATCAATGCAGAAATGCTGGGGCTAGTTTAAGGAAATGTATTCAGAATGTACCTGGGTGTACCTGGGTCTTTTGGGGAATTGCCACTGGTTTTTGTTAGAATAAGAGTTGCCTCTACTGTATATCTGTACACCAGGGCTAGAGACATCAGGAGCCAAATGCAGGTATATAACAGGGTAATCATAATGACCTGAAGCAGTCGTGGCCCTGGGTGGTCTTTGAATTAAAGCACTACCTCCAATGGCGCCATCCTCAAATAATAAGGTCTAAGTGAGACTGATCATCAACCCAAGAACCAATGTAGTTCAAGTATTTCATTCAGACCTTTGGGGTGTACTGTGTCAAGGGAATGGGTCCATTTAGCCTCTTTCTGTAATAGGATTTTTTCCCTGTCTCGACCCCTCCGCAGGGGTTTAACATGGTCTATAATTTGATACCTTAATTGCGCCGGATTGTGCCCCTTTTCCCGAAAATGTCTCGCCACTGGTGTATCAGATTGTATGTTCCTGATGTTACTCTTGTGTTCGGATATACGTACTTTAAGGGCATTAATGGTTTTACCCACATATAACATGCCACACGGGCACTTAAGTAAGTAACCAATATGGGTGCTCAAACATGTGTAGAATCCATTAATATGAAGCTGCACTACACTTCCCCAAGAGGGAGTCGGCAGCCGCCAGGACTGGGACCCTTCCGGGTGGTCAAGCTTGCTTCAGGTGCGGCCAAGAAGGGCACTTCGCTAAGACTAGCACAGGGACAAGAAAGGTCAGAACCGACCCACCCAAAGCCATGAGCTGCACGGCGCAGACTGAAGAAATTCCTTCTTCGTCCGAGGGCTCCACCCCGCCAAGCAGTGGAGAAGCCGTAACCAAGGACTCCTACATTCGGGTGGGACCGGCTGCTCTTATACGCATCCTCGTGGAAGGAATTTACGCAACTGCGTTGTTGGACACCGGATCTCAGGTGACCATTGTGTATCGCTCGTTCTATGATCAACATCTGAGCCACCTGACATTGCAAACTGCGGATGCGATGAAACTCTAGGGACTTAGTCAGGAGGCCTACCCCATTGACGGCGTGGTGAAACTTCGGCTGGCCATACTACAATTGAACACTGGCAGGGTCCCATCCAACGGAAGTGGAGGTGTTACTATGCCCCGAACCTCAAGAGCATCCTCAGGCCCCAATTATCCTGGGAACAAATACCGATGTGGTAAGGGCAGTGTTCCGAGTATATTTGAAAGAGGCTTGGGAATTACCCCTCTCGGCTCTACCCATGCAACCCAGTATGATGTACGACGACCCACAGAGTCCGGATGAAGTAGAATACGGAGACTTATTCAATACTCACGAAGGAGTGACCGCAATTCCCCCAGGGGGAGTAGAAGTTATGTGGGCGGAATGCTGCTCTCCAGAATGAGACAAGGCCGATCAGCTCTTCTCCTTAGAGAGTGCGCCCGAAGAGGATGCCTATCGGGGTTACCGACTTGTGCCTGAGATCCGAAAGTGGAAGGGCGAAATGCCTCTGAACGTCAAGGTATATGTTCAAAACACCTCTCCCTATCCCATGCCCTTAGACTATGGGCAACGATTGAGACGGATATACGCGGTTACCTCTGTCGATATGATGTCCGCCCAAGTAGATGATGCTGCCCCACTGGAGCAGACCACGGAAATGGCCTTTGACTTCGGGGAATCCACCTTTTCCGCGGCATGGAGGGCATGGCTGACTGCCAAGTTGGAAGAGAGGAAGGACGTATTTTCCACGAGTGACATGGATGTGGGCTGTAGCCGAAATGCCCAACACACTTTCCGGCTAAGTGACACCACTCCGTTTCTGGAAAGATCTCGTCGTATTGCCCGTCAAGATGTGGAGGATGTGAGAAACGTGTTACGAGAGATGGAAGCAGCGGGCATTGTGACTGAATCCCGTAGCCCCTACGCATCGCCAATCGTGGTGGTGCGAAAGAAGAATGGGTCGGTGCGACTGTGTGTTGACTACCGTACCCTGAACAATCGTACCATACCTGATCAGTATAAACTGCCACGAATTGAAGAAATCCTCAACACACTGTCGGGAAGTCAGTGGTTCAGTGTCTTGGACTTGAGGTCTGGGTACTACCAGGTGCCCATGAGTGCAGACGACCAGGAGAAGACGGCGTTCGTATGCCCCCTTGGCTTCTACCAATTCACTTGCATGCCTCAAGGTATCTGCGGAGCCTAGCAACGTTCCAACGTTTGATGGAAAAGACAATCGGGGACATGAACACCCGAGAATGCCTTGTTTATCTGGATGATATTATTGTCTTCGGCAAGACTTTGGAGGAACATGAGACGCGGCTCATGAAGGTGTTGGATCGACTGGGGCAAGAGGGCCTGAAGTTATCCTTGGATCAATGTCGATTCTGCTGTACTTCAGTGACCTACGTGGGACATATAGTATCCGCTGAGGGGATAGCCACGGATCCCGCCAAAATTGAATCAGTGATGGAATGGCCAAGACACGGAATTGTCATGGAGTTACACTGGCGACACACTTTATTCGAGCTCGGCTAGTCCCACGAATTCGGGTATACCAGGGTGTATTGAGGTTTGTGACTGTTTTCTGCCCGAGTGCATTGGGTTATTTTCCAGGCAGGGATTGAAGCATTTTATTCCCGCTGGCTGCAATACTGCACAGTAAATATATATATATACTGCATTACAATTCATGAATTTATGCCATCTAGTAGACACGCGAAGCATTGCAGCCTATTAAATCCTAATCATTATCATTTAACAGATCAGCCGCCCGTCAGCCAGGCATGAACCCAGGCTGGGAAGGCAAATGCAACGGGGCTTGTCAGAGGTGAGGAGCGGCGCATTCCAGGTATCTGCCAGGTACATACTGGGTATTTGCTCGAATAAAGTGTGTCGGTGCAGTACGCTCTTTCCTAGGATTCTGCGGATACTACCGCCGTTTTGTAGAAGGGTATTCTAGTAGAACCAAGGTTCTTAACAATCTTCTCAAAATATACCCAGAAGATACGGGCCGACCTGCTACATGGGCGTGAGCGCCGTTCGATGACAAGTGGACAGACACCTGTGAACAAGCATTCCTTTATCTGAAGAAATGATTAACAGAGATACCAGTTCTCACGTACGCTGATCCTGAACTACCCTACATCCTTCATGTGAATGCAAGTCTCAACGGGCTTGGAGCCGTACTCCATCAGAAATATCCGGCCGGTCTCCGACCAGTGGCCTATGTCAGCCGCAGTTTAACCCCCAGCGAGCAGAACTATCCCATCCATAAGCTGGAATTCCTTGCCCTCAAATGGGCCATTGTGGATAAACTCCACGATTACTTGTATGGGGTCAACTTTAAAGTGCGTACAGACAATAATCCGTTGACATACATAACGACAACCGCCAAACTGGACGCTGCCGGCCATCGATGGTTAGCATCCCTCTCAAACGACAGATTTACCTTGAAGTACAAGCCTGGGCCGCTAAACATTGGAGCTGATGCCCTATCTAGAAGGCCCGGACTAAGGACCACCCCGGATGTGGACATTTGGGAAGAAATTCCTGGGCCAGGAATGCGAGCCCTGTGCAACACGGCATGCTATAGTGGGAAATAACGTGGCCTTCTCTGAATTATGTGTTGTGGATTCATTGGGATGTCAATCCAAGGCTCTACCTGCGGCCTACTGTGATCCTGATGGGCTGAACGTCACCCCTGATAAAATTATCTTGTGGAAAGATATGATACACTACCAAGTAAGGGACTCAGTAGTGGGCCTTATCTGCCAAGCCGTGTAGAAAAACAAACTGGATATGCCGAAGCGTGCTCCCAGCGACCTGGTGGCGATTCTCATGCGGGAAGCTGACAGATTCCAGCTTGACAACGGTCTACTCTATCGGGTGGTACAGTACCATGACCACCCTGAGAGGAAACAATTGGTCCTACCCCGAAATTTACAATATCTGGTCCTGAAAGCCTTACACGATAAACATGACCATCTGGGTGTAGAAAAGACTTTTGGGTTGGTGCGTGATCGGTTCTTCTGGCCACGGATAAGTGACTCACTGGAGTGACAGTGTCGTCGGTGTTCCCGATGTATCCAGCGCAAGACCCTCCCTACCAGAGCCGCACCCATGGTTCATCTGAAAATCTCAGGCCCCATGGACTTGGTGTGCATGGACTTTCTGTGTATTGAACCTGATACCCGAGGCATCAGTAACGTGTTGGTCATCACAGATCATTATACTCGCTACGCTCAGGCCTTCCCCACCAAAGACCAGAAGGCCATCACGGTAGCTAAAGTCCTATGGGAACGATACTTTATTCATTATGGGTTGCCAAACCGTCTGCATTCGAATCAAGGTCGGGACTTCGAAAGCAACATCATTAAAGAACTGCTTAAGCTACTAACCATTTCTAAGTCTAGAACCACACCATACCACCCAGAGGGCGATGCCTTACCGGAGAGATTCAACAGGACCCTCCTGGACATGCTCGGCACGTTAAAAGGGTCTCAGAAGAGAGAATGGAGCAAGCATGTGGAATCTTTGGTGCATGCCTACAATTGCACCTGCCATGAGTCCACAGGGTTCACTCCTTAATTTTTGATGTTCGGGCGAGAAGCGAGACTTCCGGTGGATATACGTCTGCGGGTATCTACTGATGGGGTACCCAACATGACGCACTTCCGATACGTACAACGGCTACAAGACAGTTTGCAAAACACCTACCAGTTAGCCGAGAAAGCTTCTGCTCATTTGAACACTGATAACAAAAGACGTTATGATCATAAGGTTCACCATCGGGAGATTCGTCCTGGTGATGCCGTTCTACAGCGAAATCTAGGAGTACCCGGCAAACACAAACTGGCTAATCGCTGGCGTGACGGAGTCTATGAAGTCGAATCACAAATGCCAGGGCTCCCAGTATATCATATAAGAGACACCGATGGCTGAGTGAAAAGCTGGCAACGTAATCACCTCCTCCCTATTCCACAAATGGAGGAAGGAGATACAGACTACATCATTAGATGGAGAGTCAGAACCAGTGGAAGCTAATGCGGAAATTAGTCCTGTCCGAATGGAGGGCCCCTCTCAAAGGGAACCCCAACACTCCGCGGCACCTCCCGGGGGAGCTACGGTAAAGGGCCGCAACAAACACCTTTTCATAAGGGAATTCCAATGAGTAGACCCCTGGATCCTAGAAGCCCATTCTTCATGCCCCAAAGAGACATTTTCAGAGACATTTATACCCTCAATGGGAGAGACGAGCCTCAGGACTATGCACATTACTCTCCAGAAGAAGTAGAGCCAGAGCTTCGCAGAAGCCAAAGAATGAGGCACCCTCCCAATCGGGTAGCTTACGATTCAGTTGGGGCACCCCACTATGAGGCTCAGCAGTGGTCTCGGGCCAAGATACAGGCCGTTATTGTGATGTTCACACAATTGTGCAATCTCATGTAGAGCTTTGCACGGTGTTAAGTTATATATTTGTACTGCATTTTTATTATATAATTTCTGTACATGGTTATGGTTGCTACCCAAGTGAGGTCGTTGGGATTTTACCAGGGGGAGTGTGTAGCCCCGGTCCCCTTGTGCTTCCCGAGACCCCCTCCTTGCTGGCAGCGCGGTCGCGGGTGCCACCGGAGCCAGCGATGGATCCCCCGGCTGTTTCCAAAGGTGGGGGCCGAAGCAGGGAGCGCTCCGACGCCAGGGAGGCTCTGCTGCGCACCCAGCTAGCGGGGTCCGCCATTGTGTCTGCGCACACATGCGCAGTGGTAGCGCATGCGCAGATGAAGTGCGGGAGTTGCGGCGGCCATTAGCAAGTCGCGCATGCGCAGTGGGATCGCACACGCGGCCCCAATACAATAGAGTCCTCCACGGGACTACAATTCCCATGAGGCTTAGGGAGACAAACCCCAGGTGCTCCAGAACAGCCAATAAGGCTCAAGGATTCTTGGCAAGAGCAGTTAGATACATTTCGCGGGCTGGCAGTGAGCAGTTGGAGCAGAGAGCTGGGTGAGTAAGGGTGCAGGGGAGCAGTAGCCCCTTGCACTAGGCCAGTTAACCCCATAGGCCCCAGATACAGCTACCCCTGCCCCCAGTTTGTGGTAGCTTCAGGGAAAGGCCTTAGGGAAGGAGATCTGCCCCTTTAGCTATTTGGTTGCTCTAAAAATACACTCTGTGGCGCGAAGCCTGATTCCTGGGTCTGGGCTCAGACCCCTCTATTTATAAAGACTATCTTCCCAGAGACTTATATATATATATATATATATAGACTATCTTCACGGAGGCCACGCCAAGCAGTGACTGCGGCCTGCCGGCTGCAGACGGATCCCCGTCAAGGTATAGACGGTGCAGAGCCGTGGTGATATTATCCACACCGAAATTCACCCCACTCGTAGGAGGACATCTCGTTGGATCAGGCAGATCCAACCCAGTTATCTTGCGGCCCCATGGGCTGGAGCCCCGGGCAGGTATCTATAAGTAGTGCACCAACACGTCAAGGGATAGCGCTATCTCCAACACATTGGGTGGGTTTGGACATAAGGGACATCAGGGAATTGGTGCCCAGCACCCAGGTACTTTGGCGGAGGGACTACCTAAGTTGATGTGTGCACCCGGTGCACTGCTATGTATATGGTTATATCATGCATTATGCTGTGTGGTACAGGATACCGAAGTTATTAGTAGTTATAGTACAACGGTTGCTAACATATATTGTGTGCGTGTATTACTATTACTGTGTTCCTGTAAGAGGACCATCCCACTCCGGTGGGAACCCTTACAGGTGGAGGCGCTGTATTCGAATAATCAGGTAACCCCAGGCTCCCAGTGGCGGAGGTTCAGGCCTTCTGTGAGGCTATCAGGTAACGCACCACACCCAGTAACACACGTGTATTATTATATATGGTCCCGATCTGCGATAGGGGGGGCAAAATGTGTTACATCTAGAATGTGATGTACCTCATGTCTAGAACGTGACATACCGCGTGTCTAGAACGTAACTTACCTCGTGTCTAGAACGTGACTTACCTCGTGTCTAGAACGTGACTTTCCTTGTGTCTAGAACGTTACTTACCTTGTGTCTAGAATGTGACTTACCTAGTGTCTAGAACGTGACTTACCTCATGTCTAGAACGTGATTTACCTCATGTCTAGAACGTGACTTACCTCATGTCTAGAACGTGACTTACCGCGTGTCTAGAACGGGACTTACCTAATGTCTAGAACGTGACTAACCGCGTGTCTAGAACGTGACTTATCTCGTGTCTCGAACCGCTCCCAATAACCACACAACTTCTTTGGGGGATAAACCAGGCATGGCTTTATTAAAGCAAGAACCTATTAACATAAATATAAGGGACCCCACCAGCTTGCTCCATCATTAAATATACAAAAGCCAGAGAGAGTCCCCCAAATCGTACCCACATTGCCACTCGCCACCTGAGCCACATAGTTACACATACATGGAAGAACACGATCGTGCCGCCCAATGACATTGCCTTCCCCATCAATCCCAATGAAGAGGTACAACACGCCTCATTTAATGGGCTCAATACTGAACGAGTCCCCCGTCCCCCCATCGTGCCGAACTACTCCCGCCGTACAGCCCCCTCAAAATGCGGTCATTATATTTAGGAACGCCCAATTTCCCTGCTCCAACACAATCACTAAATAAGAGAGAGGTAAGAAACCTACCCCAGCACCTGAAATAACCTTCTTGACTTCCCCACCCCTTGACCTGATATCACAACCCCCCTCCCCTACAGGAGTAGCCAACTCCGTTCCTCAAGTGTCTCCAACAGGTCAGGTTTCCAGAATATCACTGCTTCTGCACATGTGGCTCAGTCAATGATTGAGCCACCTGTGCTGAAGCAAGGTTATCCTGAAAACCTGACCTGTTGGTGGTCAGAGATTGCCCACAACTGATACAGTATAGTTGTTTAAGAAATCTTTGCATTTTGGAGTTTATACAGCTGTGTTTATCATGGAACAAGGATCACATTTCTGCCCGACCCCCCTTCTGCTTGTCAGCTCCTTAAGTTCAGCTGCAGGCATTTGTTCCACATACACACACTGTGCCTGTGTGATGTATCAATATGTTGCCCTTTCTGCCTGTGAGCAGGCAGCCAGTGAGTTGCTACAGCAACCTCTGAGATCCTTCTCAGAATGGGCTATTCTGCCCTCCCCTCTTGTTTGTCTCCAGATAGTCTGTCCCAAGACTATTCCTGCTACCCACATTCCCCCTCACTTCCTTTTCCAATTAAGATAACAGTGAGTACAGACCTGTCTGCATCCACCCCTGGTAAGGCCTTTCTGTCTTACCGTAGTCTAACCTCATAGAAGCATTCCACATAGAGAAGCACTCTCTGCCTACACTACACCTACAAGTTCCTGTTGTTTTCTACTCCTGCAATAAAGTTAAGAAAGACATTAAGGACTTGTCATGCTTTGGAAGAAGGAAGACAGGAGTTAAAGCTAACTGAAGCTATTCATACCTCAATACGTGACCCTAGCTTCAGGATAGTAAGACAGAGACCGTGTACTAGAGGTCTACGCAGAAGCTATCACTAACAGCCTTCATGCTACAAAAGTGCAGCTCTACACAGCTATACAGCAGTTAGAAACTTATGGTGAACCCCCGCTACAGCTTGAATATATTGCAAGGGGAGTGGTGCTGCAAGGGGCATGTAACTTAGTACACAAATAGACAGACAGAGCCCCTAATGATAGCACTCTATTCCAATGTGATATGGTGATTCTTTAAAATAACTTTATTAATTGACAATAACGTTAAAATATTGGGGTCTAAAACAATGATTAAATATACCAAGTGTTACTGTCTCTAATGGATAAGTGTGTCCAGAAGAGTGTACATTGTTGGGTTAATGTCCAGTGTTTGGATAGTTCACTGGCCCTAGTATTCCTCGTATAGAGTGAACAGACTAGAGTACTTGTTGATTGTCAGCAGTTTGGGCCACACATGTAGTGCCCCAGTATTGAAATACTAGTTAGTGCTCTTTAGAGTGAGACCTATGCTATGCTGCTACGATGTTGCAGCTGAAAGCATATTAAAGATGTTGTATAGAACAGATCTTGGTCAAAGTGCACCCATTGATGTATTGCTGTCACCTCCCTGTACAATTGGTGGTATATTAGGATGGGTGTGTAGTGCTTAGTACATATACATCCCAAGTGTGTTGTGCCTGGGGTGTACTGAATACTAGTATTATGGGATATATTACTGGTTTGTATAGTGGCACTGCTGTAACTCTGATCTACTGTAGATAGATACCAAGTTAATAGCTGAATACTGTTACTTTTGGGGTATGTATATCGGTCTATTGACAGACCTGTCCCCATTTGGTACAGTGCTTTTCATGTGTGGTAGTATTCTGGCACTCCAGAGGTTAATTGCTGGTTAGGTTGCCGTTTTACTTAATGTATAATATACCCTATGAGCTTGACGCTGTGTCAGGGAAATAGCATTCAGGCAGCCTTTCAGCTGCAACATCGTAGCAGCATAGCATAAGTCTCACTCTAAAGAGCACTAACTAGTATTTCAATACTGGGGCACTACATGTATGGCCCAAACTGCTGACAATCAACAAGTACTCTAGTCTGTTCACTCTATACGAGGAATACTAGGGCCAGTGAACTATCCAAACACTGGACATTAACCCAACAATGTACACTCTTCTGGACACACTTATCCATTAGAGACAGTAACACTTGGTATATTTAATCATTGTTTTAGACCCCAATATTTTAACGTTATTGTCAATTAATAAAGTTATTTTAAAGAATCACCATATCACATCGGAATAGAGTGCTATCATTAGGGGCTCTGTCTGTCTATTTGTGTACACAGCTATACAGCAAACAGCTACAGCTTTCTGCAAAACAAGCAGCAGTTAAAACAGCACCGCACAGTAAAAACGGATTCTAAACTACTGTACTTGAATTCAACACAGAGCAGTCTCTGCAGACTGACAAACAGCAGTCTCTCACCACCACTGTACAAGCATACTGCTCCACATTGCTACACAGAGCCACCAGCCTCTATACAGCAAACAACTACTACTTTATGCAAAGACAAGCGAGCAGCTTTACATTGCTAATAAGAGCACAGACTTTCTGCAGCAAAAAGCCCTACAAACAGCAAGCAGGCTTACACTGCACACAGCAAATAGAAGAGAATGCAGCGCACCACGATCCAAAGAGAAGAACAGGTCTGGCCAAAAAACAATCTTTATTGAAGAGTCATAAAAACAAGGGATGCAGCCCTTCTACGCGTTTTGTGTCTAGCACTTCTTGATAAAGTGCTAGACACGAAACGCGTAGAAGGGCTGCATCCCTTGTTTTTATGACTCTTCAATAAAGATTGTTTTTTGGCCAGACCTGTTCTTCTCTTTGGATCGTGGTGCGCTGCATTCTCTTCTATTTGCTGGACTTCATCTCTCTTCAGCAGCACGCGGTGGAGGGGAGAACACAGCCCCTCACACTGACCAGCAGTCACCACGCGTTCACGCCAAGGAAGAGGCGACCGCACGGACCCTCCCAGCAACTACCTCAGAACGGGACCAACACGCCGATGCCTCAGGCCTGACAGACATAGCCAAGTACATGATCCGGCGTGACCTGGTGCAAGCAGGACTCATCAGCTTCAACGACCGCCCTGAGAACTATCGGACGTGGAAGTTCACGTTCAAAGATGCAATCAACAGCTTGGACTTCTCAGCAAGGGAAGAGCTCAACCTGCTATTCAAGTTCCTGGGGAACGAATCCAGGGAGCACGCGAAGAGACTTCGGGCGGCAAACGCGAACCAACCCCAAGAAGGTCTTGACCTAGTGTGGGAAAGGCTAGAAGAGTGCTACGGTAGCCCCGAAGCAGTCGAAGATTCGCTCTTCAAAAGAGTCGACAGCTTTCTCAAGATCACAACTAAAGACTACTCGAAGTTACGAGAGCTCGGGGACCTGCTGCAAGAGATGGAGTTTGCAAGGAAAGACCATTCCTTGACAGGTCTCAACGTCTTGGACTCAGCTCGTGGAGTGAGACTCATCTTGGAGAAGCTACCCTACAACCTCCAAGAAAAATGGATTTCACAAGGCTCCAAATACAAAAGGGAGAAGCAAGTCGCCTTCCCCCCATTCTCATTCTTCTTGAGCTTCATCCGCGAAGCGGCAAGGACAAGGAACAATCCCAGTTTCATCTTAGGTGCGCAAACCACACACAGTGCAAGTAGCCTGAGAACTGAGAGACCAGTGGCGAGATACGGTAACACCCATACACCCATCTCGGTCCACAGGACGGACGTGCCTCCCACGACCCAAACTACTCCCAATCAGTCGGTCGCCGGAGACGAGGAACCAAGGGACCCAAACAGGGAATGTCCCATACACAAGAAGCCACACCCACTTAACAAGTGCTTTGGGTTCAGAATGAAGTCCCTAGAGGAACGCAAGAGGTTACTTGGAGAATTCAGAGTTTGCTTCAGGTGCTGCGGTTCCACGACTCACCTAGCCAGATACTGTAAAGAAGAAATCAAATGTACAGTGTGCGAAAGTGACAAACATCGTTACACCCAGAGGCGCTGACACTCCACCAACTCAACAACCCATCCTCCGTAGCGGAGCATGGCGGGGAGGAAGAAGGGGAGCCAACATCTGTCACATTTCAGCACACAGAGGTTTGCGGAAAAGAAAGCGACAAAATGTCCTGCTCCAAAATATGCCTTGTCGCAGTGCACCCCCAGGGACAACCTGAGAAGGTATTCGGATGTATGCAATCCTCGACGACCAAAGCAACCGATCATTGGCGAAGACGGTGTTCTTCAACTTGTTCAACTTACAATACAATGCCTCACCCTACACCCTCAGAACCTATGCAGGTTCAACTGAGTCAACAGGGAGAAGAGCAAGCGGTTACGTCATATGTTCAGTGGATAACAGAGTGAAGCTAGCTCTCCCCACACCCGAGTGCAACCACATGGCCACAAACAGGGACAAGATTCCCACACCAGACATGGCACGCCATTACCCACACCTCAGAGGAATAGCCAACTACATCCTGCCGGTAGAACAAGGCGCCAAGATCTTGCTGCTGCTTGGTAGGGACATCATGAGGGTACATAAAGTCCGTAAACAACATAACGGACCCCACAACACACCATACGCCCAAAGACTTGACCTAGGATGGGTGATAGTGGGCAGCGCGTGCACTGACAAAGGTCACGGACAAGACTATGTTGAAGCCCGCAGAACTGTGATAACAGAATGTGGACACACATCCCTCTCTGAACCGTGTCTTGGCCATCTCCAAGTGACAGGAGGGCCAAGTGAAGAGAAGAGACAAGGTCATACCCCTGAGATCAACAAAAACATCCTCACATCAGGGGGATGCGACAATGGCCTAGGATGCTTAGTGGTTCAGACAACCAAGGATGATGAGTCGACGCCACTGAAGGAAGAAAGTAACCTCCCAAAGGTGACCGACAAAGGGATCGTCCAAAAGACAATAAACAATCGGACGATCCTCTCGCGAGCAATGGCACGACTAAGACGTACAGTTGTTCCTCTCCACAGAGTATCAAGTGACAAAGCAACCAGCTGTCACGGCTGGCATAGCCGCAAAAGATTGCGCACTACAGGTGAAGCCACAGTGTCAAAAAGACTGTTCTTTCACACACGTAAGAGGAGACAGTTGCAGAGACATTTCCCAAAAGGATTTACAAGGACAAAAGAGACTGTTCTTCGCCATGTCCAGGGAGAGAACAACCTCCTGAGGGCAGTCAACAAAGAGACACAAAGGCGCCTCCCCAACAATGGAGAACATGCCATCTCTAGGTTCACTTCGCACCGCTGCGACCTACAAAGGAAACCGGAGACCAAAAGCAACTTTGTGGCCTTCATCCAGAAGAGACTCCTTACCGGCCACGCAAAGCCAGCACCTCTAATGAAGGAAGGTGAACAATGCTGGTACCTCCAATCATCTGGGGCCTAGCACCCTCAGGAACCCGATCAAATCCGGGTAGTGTTCAGCCCCAGCGCTCAGCTCCAGGGAGTCTCCCTGAACGACGCCCTCTTTACTGGACTAGACTCGACAACCAGTCTTCCAGGAGTGTTGTTCCGCTTTCGCAAGGAGCCAAAAGCCATCTCCTTCTGCCAAACGCCAGGTGATAGAGTTACAGGCTACCACGACTGGCATACCTACAAGGGGATGCACTCTGTAGGTAAAACTACAGAGACAAAAAGACTGTTCTCTCACAAGGCTAAAAGAAAACAGTGCCAGAGACTTTTACACAAAGACATTGTGGTGCAACCAGCTAACCTAGAGCTGTGCATCCACCCTGCATCCTTTGCCAAAGAACCTTGGCCAAGGGATCTTGATACCAGTGATACCGGCCGGTGTCACATCGCTATGTGGACATGGACTCTTGCATTGTTTGAGAATGTGATGTTATCTTTGTTATGCATTGCACATATGTTCCACATTTTCCAGTTATATAGTGGTATCTCCAGGTACCAGACGGGGAGTATCATGGAACAAGGATCACATTTCTGCCCGACCCCCCTTCTGCTTGTGAGCTCCTTAAGTTCAGCTGCAGGCATTTGTTCCACATACACACACCGTGCCTGTGTGATGTATCAATATGTTGCCCTTTCTGCCTGTGAGCAGGCAGCCAGTGAGTTGCTACAGCAACCTCTGAGATTCTTCTCAGAATGGGCTATTCTGCACTCCCCTCTTGTTTGTCTCCAGATAGTCTGTCCCAAGACTATTCCTGCTACCCACATTCCCCCTCACTTCCTTTTCCACCTAAGATCACAGTGAGTACAGACCTGTCTGCATCCACCCCTGGTAAGGCCTTTCTGTCTTACCGTAGTCTAACCTCATAGAAGCATTCCACATAGAGAAGCACTCTCTGCCTACACTACACCTACAAGTTCCTGTTGTTTTCTACTCCTGCAATAAAGTTAAGAAAGACATTAAGGACTTGTCATGCTTTGGAAGAGGGAAGACATGAGTTAAAGCTAACTGAAGCTATTCATACCTCAATACGTGACCCTAGCTTCAGGATATGTGTGCTGTGAGAATAGTAATTTCTCCCTTTTGAATACACCCAACAATGAAAGATTTGTTTATTTGTCAATTACTACCAGCCAATCTAACCATCCCTGGAACCCTGTTTTTCAGGACACGGCATCTCAGGAATAAAAACGGCTACAATACTGTGTGTGTGTCTGAGTGCCACGGCCCCCTTCTGGCCCAATGCGGTCATGTGTGGCGGCGATTTTCTAGGAAATGGAAGAGGAGGCGTTCTAGACTGCACTGGGCTCTGGGGAGAGCTCCATTTTAACGTCCCAGGCGCTTAATATTTCAAACGCTTCTATCTCCTGATTGAAACGTCAGATTGTTAATATAAAAACAGCGTTGGAAAGGGAAAGAAGAGATCTCTTCAA
The DNA here is from genome assembly GCF_040206685.1 of Ascaphus truei. Classification (NCBI taxonomy): domain Eukaryota; kingdom Metazoa; phylum Chordata; class Amphibia; order Anura; family Ascaphidae; genus Ascaphus; species Ascaphus truei. The sequence goes on along the minus strand of NC_134501.1, from coordinate 40,407,873 downwards.
GGGAAAGGTTGCAATCAGTGCACGCTTGTGCTTTAAAGTCACGCGTGTACTTAGTTTTATCTGGGGGTAAATGAATATGTTTCCCTTTTCTCCGGGTCAGCTGAATTTCTGCCTATCAGCGACTTCTGCTCATCTGTCTGACAAATGATGGCATTGGAATTACTTCCTGAGCAAAGAACTGAACAAACAGAACCATTTTTCAAGGTTGACAAACCGTTTAAAGCACCAAAAGATGTTAGATAAAGATGGTAAAATCTCTCCAACGCTTTGGTTTACATTGGAAATGTAAGAACAAACATACTTTTATAAACTTTTCTATAGCAGTAATCTCCCCATTTTTGTTTTTATTTAAACCCCTCCGCCCTCCATAAAGGGGGGAGCGGTGTCTGTAGGGTAACCTGCTGCTTTAAGTCCGCTAGCCCCCCCCCAAGTTAGAGTGGCAGGCCATGGGATGGCGCTAACATATGCCACGGCCCAGCAAGGGCTTGGGGTTGTATTATCCACAGACTCAGCTGCAATGAATTCTGTTTAGGCGGGATTTCCTTTATGTCATAAATAAAGGAAAGGTGATAAGCCCACGGGACTACTATTTCAGTGAAGGGGTTAAATGGCCTTAAAGGGTTAACTGTGCAGGGTCACACAGGGTAGCGCCCCCTCCTGTCACATGGTGAGGAGCAGGGGGGCTCAACTCCAGTCCTCAAGCCCCCCAAACAGGTCAGGTTTTCAGGATATCCCTGCTTCAGCATAGGTGGCCCAATCAGTCAGAGCTTCAGCACAGGTGGCTCAATCAGGGAGGGGGAGGGTGGGGGGCTTGAGGACTGGAGTTGAGCGCCCTGCTGTAGAAGTAGGGTGACCAGATTTTGAAAATGAAAAACCGGGACATTTTTTTTTTTTACATAACAGTTTATTTCTTGTAGTACACTTGTACTTTACTACCATTAGTCCTTGTTACATAGTTACGTGTGTGTATGTGTGTGTGTGTGTGTGTGTGTTGACCTCACTAATCGAACAAAACAAAACCCAGATGTGAATGATTCTGAACCCATTAACCAGTGTCAGGATGCCCCCTCTTCACAATTTCTAAAGCAGCAATCCCGTCTGTGATCTTACCTGATCCACAGTCCCTCAAGGTACTATACTGGAGGGGAGGTGTTCCCTACCTGTCTTCCGAGCTCTCCCACGTGAAACTTGAGTCAGATCTGGAAGAAAGCAGGATAGGTTACATCGGTGTAGGTATACGGCAGTTAAGATAAGACAGGGAGGGTGAGAGAGAGACAGAGAGACAGGGAGGGTGAGAGAGAGACAGAGACAGGGAGGGTGAGAGAGAGACAGAGAAACAGGGAGGGTGAGAGAGAGACAGGGAGGGTGAGAGAGAGACAGAGAGACAGGGAGGGTGAGAGAGAGACAGAGAGACAGGGAGGGTGAGAGAGAGACAGAGAGACAGGGAGGGTGAGAGAGAGACAGAGAGACAGGGAGGGTGAGAGAGAGACAGAGAGACAGGGAGGATGAGAGAGACAGGGAGGATGAGAGAGACAGGGAGGATGAGAGAGACAGGGAGGGTGAGAGAGATGGTGAGAGAGACAGAGACAGTGAGAGAGACGGTGGGAGAGAGAGAGAGGGGGAAAGAAAGAGGGGGAGAGAGAGAGGGGAAAGAGAGGGGGAGAGAGAGAGAGGGGGAGGGAGGGAGAGAGAGAGGGGAGGGAGAGAGAGAGAGAGGGGGGAGGGAGGGAGAGGGAGGGAGAGAGAGGGGGAGAGAGAGGGGGGAGGGAGAGAGAGAGGGGGGAGGGAGAGGGGCAGAGAGGGAGAGAGGGGCAGGGAGGGAGAGAGGGGGGCAGGGAGGGAGAGAGGGGGGGAAGGGAGGCAGAGAGAGATGGGGGGAGGGAGAGAGAGATGGGGGGAGGGAGGAAGAGAGGGGGGGAGGGAGAGAAGAGAGGGGGGGAGGGAGGGAGAGAGAGAGGGGGGAGGGAGGGAGAGAGATAGGGTGGAGGGAGGGAGAGAGAGAGGGTGGAGGGAGAGAGAGGGGGGGAGGGAGAGAGAGGGGGGGAGGGAGAGAGGAGGGGGATGGAGAGAGAGGGGGAGGGAGAGAGAGGGGGAGACAGGGACAGAGAGGGGGAGACAGGGACAGAGGGGGAGACAGGGACAGAGAGGGCGAGACAGGGATGGAGGGGGAGACAGGGACAGAGGGGGAGACAGGGACAGAGGGGGAGACAGGGACAGAGAAGGGGAGAAAGAGGGGGAGGGGAAACAGAGGGGGAGGGGGAGACAGGGGGAGACAGGGACAGGGAGACAAACACACACACACACAGATATACACACACACACACACAGATATATATATACACACACACACACACACACACACACACAGATACACACACACACACACACTGGTACACACACACACACACTGGTGCACACACACACACGCACACTGGTACACACACACACACACACACACTGGTACACAAACATACACACTGGTACACACACACACACACACACACACACACACACTGGTACACACACTGGTACACACACACACTGTTACACACACACACTGGTACACACACACAGATACGCACACTAGTATACACACACTGGTACACACACACACACTGGTACACACACACTGGTACACACACACTGGTACACACACACACTGGTACACACACACACACTGGTACACACACACACTGGTACACACACACAGTGGAGTACAGACAGAGGCAGCCACGAGCAGGCGGCTCCCCGCCTCCGCCTGCACCCACCCCCGCGCCCATCTCCCGCACCAAGGGGACCGGGGGGGGGGGGGAGGGAGCGCCAGGACAGGAGGCAAAGGTGGAGGCAAAGGATCAAAAACCCACCTTCTATTACCTCGGGCGGGCAGAGTGGGGGAGACACCGCGCAGAGGAGCCAGGAGCGGGCAGAGACACACACACCATGTGTGCCCTGCAGCAGGAAGCGGAAGCCCTGCCCTCAGGCACCCTGGCCCTGCCCCCCGCCCCAAGGCACCCTGGCCCTGCCCCCCACCCCAAGGCACCCTATCCCTGCACACCCCCAGGCACACAGGCCCTGCCCCCGCACCCAGGCACCCAGGCCCTGCCCTCCCAGGCAGCTTTCCTTTCCATTCCCACATGCCGGGCCTTGGTGAACAATGATGCCGTGGGTGGGGCTTAATGCCGGGACGCAGGTGATTGGCCAAGGTAGCAAATACCGGGGGGGCGGGACTTTGTACAATGCCGGGCCGCATGCTCCAATAAGCAAGGCCTAGCATGTTTCTACAGAAGCCCAACCCCTGGCATTAAAAAAAAATACTCACCGCCGGGCTGCTGCAGTCTCCTCCTCCGCGCCGCCGCTCACTCGCGCACCGCAGCTAATTACTCGCGCACCGTCGCGGACATAAATAAAAACCGGGAACACACGGGGGAAAAACCGGGACATTTCCGGGACACACAGGAAACCGGGACAGCAACCGAAAAATCGGGACTCCCGGCAAAAAGGGAACGTCTGGTCACCCTATGTAGAAGGGACATGGCAGGAATGAAGCCTCTCCCAGTGTAAGTAGAGTGAAACTTACCTTGGGCAGTGATGCACAGGTCTGTAATGTCCCCAGTTTATCTGGGTAACGGAAGAATGTTTTTATCTGAAGAACATTATCAACGGATGTGAATAAAGCTCTTCTTTGTACTATAAAATTCCTGGCGCCCATTCGTATTCTATCTGCATATCCACGCCCAGCCTGCACCGACCCAGCACACTTACCAGGTCTGAGAGACTGAGCCCAGTCTGCACTGACCCAGCACCCTGACCAGGTATGAGAGACTGAGTCCAGCCTGCACTGACCCAGCACCCTGACCAGGTCTGAGAGACTGAGCCCAGCCTGCACTGACCCAGCACCCTGACCAGGTCTGAAAGACTGAGCCCAGCCTGCACTGACCCAGCACCCTGACCAGGTCTGAGAGACTGAGCCCAGCCTGCACCGACCCAGCACCCTGACCAGGTCTGAGAGACTGAGCCCAGCCTCCACTGACCCAGCAACCTGACCAGGTGTGAGAGCTGAGCCCAGCCTGCACTGACCCTGAACCCTGACCAGGACTGAGAGACTGAGCCCAGCCTTCACTGACCCAGCACCCTGACCAAGTCTCAAAGACTGAGCCCAGCCTGCACTGACCCAGCACCCTGACCAGGTCTGAGAGACAGAGCACAGCCTGCACTGACCCAGCACCCTGACCAGGTCTGAGAGACTGAGCCCAGCCTGCACTGAGCCAGCACCCTGACCAGGTCTGAGAGACTGAGCCCAACCTGCACTGACCCAGCACCCTGACCAGGTGTGAGAGACTGAGCCCAGCCTGCACTGACCCAGCACCCTGACCAGGTCTGAGAGACTGAGCCCAGCTTCCACTGACCCAGCACCCTGACCAGGTCTGAGAGACAGAGCACAGCCTGCACTGACCCAGCACCCTGACTAGGTCTGAGAGACTGAGCCCAGCCTGCACTGACCCAGCACCCTGACCAGGTCTGAGAGACTGAGCCCAGCCTGCACTGACCCAGCACCCTGACCAGGTGTGAGAGACTGAGCCCAGCCTGCACTGACCCAGCACCCTCACCAGGTGTGAGAGACTGAGCCCAACCGGCACTGACCCAGCACCCTGAGCAGGTGTGAGAGACTGAGCCCAGCCTGCACTGACCCAGCACCCTCACCAGGTGTGAGAGACTGAGCTCAGCCTCCACTGACCCAGCACCCTGAGCAGTGTACCGGTTTGTACCAGCTTCTGCTGCACACTCCTCCCCGCAACTACAGGCCAATCAGGATACTCAGTGACACTGATAGGCTGGCTGCGCGACTTCCCTGCATTGTCAGCCTATCGGCATAACCGTAGATTCTAATTGGCCCATGGTCACATAGTGTGTAAAATCATGACGGTCCCGGGACCCTGTGATGAGCCGCTCCTATAGGTGGGTTATTACTGTATATTAGTGGGGTGAGGTGGGGTGTATGGAGAAGTCTGTGTGTGTGGGGGGGAGAAGTCTGTGTGTGTGGGGTGGAAGAACTCTGTATGTGTGTGTGTGGGGGAGGGGGAGAAGTCTGTGTGTGTGTGCGGGGGGGGGGGGGGTGGAGGAGAGGTCTGTGTGTGTGTGTGTGGGAGGGGAGAAGTCTGTGTGTGTGGGGGGGAGAAGTCTGTGTGTGTGGGGGGGCAGAAGGCTGTGTGTGTGTGGGGGGGGAGAAAGCTGTGTGTGTGTGGGGGGGAGAAGGCTGTGTGTGGGGGGGGGAGAAGGTTGTGTGTGTGGGGGCGGGACAAGGCTGTGTATGGGGGGGGAGAAGGCTGTGTGTGGGGGGAGGGAGAAGGCTGTGTGTGGGGTGAGGGAGAAGGCTGTGTGTGGGGTGAGGGAGAAGGCTGTGTGTAGGGGGAGGAAGAAGGCTGTGTGTAGGGGGAGGGAGAAGTGTGTGTGTGGGGGGGGGGGAGAAGTCTGTGTGTGTGGGGGGGAGAAGTCTGGGAGGGGAGAAGTTTGTGTGTGTGTGTGTGGGGGGAGAAGTCTGTGTGTGTGGGGGAGAAGTCTGTGTGTGGGGGGGAGATGTCTGTGTGTGGGGGAGAGAAGTCTGTGTGTGTGTGGAGGTGGAGAAGTCTGTGTGTGTGGGAGGGGAGAAGTCTGTGTGTGTGTGTGGGGGGGGGGGAAGACTGTGTGGTGGGGGGAGAAGGCTGTGTGTGTGGGGGGGGAGAAGGCTGTGTGTGTGGGGGGGGAGGGTGGGGGTGAGAAGGCTGTGTGTGGGTTGGAGAAGGCTGTGTGTGGGGGGAGGGAGAAGGCTCTGTGTGAGGGGGAGAAGGCTGTGGGGCACAGAAGGCTGTGTGTGTGGGATGGGAGAAGACTGTGTGTGTGGGGGGGAGAAGGCTGTGTGTGTGTGTGGGGGGGAGAAGGCTGTGTGTTTAGTGGGGGGGGGAGATGGCTGTGGGGGGAGGGAGAAGGCTGTGTGTGTGTGGGGGGGGAAGGCTGTGTGTGTGGGGGGAGGGGAGAAGGCTGTGTGTGTGTGGGCGGGGATGGGAGAAGGCTGTTTGTGTGTGGGGGGGTGCAAAGGCTGTGTGTGTGTGTAGGGGGGAGAAGGGTGTGTGTGTGGGGAGGGAGGGAGACGGCTGTGTGGAGGTAGGAGAAGGCTGTTTGTGTGTGTGTGGGGGGGAGAAGGCTGTGTGTGGGGGGGAGAAGACTGTGTGGGGGAAGGGTAGAAGGCTGTGTGTGTGGGTTGGAGAAGGCTGTGTGTGTGGGGGGAGAAGGCTGTGTGTGTGTGTGTGGGGGGAGAAGGCTGTGTGTGTGTGTGGGGGGGGGGTAGAGAAGGGGGGATTGAATACTGTATGATGTGTGTGGGGGGGAGAAGGCTGTGTGTGAGGGGGAGAAGGCTGTGGGTTGGAGAAGGCTGTGTGTGTGAGGGGAGAAGGCTGTGTGTGTGTGGATGGGGAGAGTATAATGTGTGTGTGTGTGGGGGGAGGGAGAAGGCTGTTTGTGAGGGGGAGAAGGCTGTGGGGCGAAGAAGGCTGTGTGTGTGTGGGAATGAGAAGGCTGTGTGTGTGGGAGGGGAGAAGACTGTGTGTGGGGTGGGGAGAAGGCTGTGTGTGGGGGGGAGAAGGCTGTGTGTGTGTGGGGGGAGATGGCTGTGGGGGGGGGGAGAAGGCTGTGTGTGTGGGGGGAGGGGAGAAGGCTGTGTGTGTGTGGGCGGGAATGGGAGAAGGCTGTGTGTGTGTGTGGGGGGGGTGCAAATGCTGTGTGTGTGTGGCGGGGGGAGGGAGACGGCTGTGTGTAGGTAGGAGAAAGCTGTTTGTGTGTGGGGGGGGAGAAGGATGTGTGTGGGGGGTGAGAGAAGTATGAGTGGGGGGGGAAGAAGGCTGTGTGAGTGGGGGGGGGGAGAAGGCTGTGTGTGTGGGGGGGAGAAGGCTGTGTGTGTGTAGGGGGAGAAGGCTGTGTGGGGGGGAGAAGGCTCGATGTGGGGAGGGGGAAGAAGGATCTGTGTGTGGGGGGGGAGAGAAGGCTGTATTTGGGGGAGGGGATAGAAGGCTGTGTGGAGGGGGAGGCTGTGTGTGTGTGGGGGGGAGAAGGCTGTGTGTGTGTGTGTGTGTGTCTGTGAGTAGGGGGGGAGAAGTCTGTGTGGGGGGGAGAAGTCTGTGTGTGGTGGGGAGAAGGCTCTGTGTGTGTGGTGGGGGATGGGAGAAGGCTGTGTGTGTGTATGGGGGGGGGGGGGAGAAGCCTGTGTGTGTGTGGGGGGGAGAAGGCTGTGTGTGGGAGAAGGCTGTGTGTGTGTGGGGGGGAGAAGGCTGTGTGTGTGGGGGGGAGAAGGCTGTGTGTGTGTGGGGGGGGGGGGGGTAGAGAAGGGGGGATTGAATTCTGTATGTGTGTGTGGGGGGGAGAAGGCTGTGTGTGAGGTGGAGAAAGCTGTGGGTTGGAGAAGGCTGTGTGTGTGGGGGGAGAAGGCTGTGTGTGTGTGGGTGGGGAGAGTATATTGTGTGTGTGTGGGGGGAGGGAGAAGGCTGTGAGTGAGGGCGAGAAGGCTGTGGGGCGATGAAGGCTGTGTGTGTGGGAAGGAGAAGGCTGTGTGTGTGGGAGGGGAGAAGACTGTGTGTGGGGTGGGGAGAAGGCTGTGTGGGGGGGGGGGGAGAAGGCTGCGTGTGTGTGGGGGGAGGGGAGAAGGCTGTGTGTGTGTGGGCGGGAATGGGAGAAGGCTGTGTGTTTGTGGGGGGGGGGGTGCAAAGGCTGTGTGTGTGTGTGGGTGGCGGGGGGGAGGGAGACGGCTGTGTGGAGGTAGGAGAAAGCTGTTTGTGTGTGTGGGGGGTGAGAGAAGGCTGTGTGGGGGGAGAAGGCTCGATGTGGGGTGAAGAAGGATCTGTGTGTGGGGGGGGGAGAGAAGGCTGTATGTGGGGGAGGGGGTAGAAGGCTGTGTGGAGGGGGAGGCTGTGTGTGTGTGGGGGAGAAGGGTGTGTGTGTGTGTGAGTGTGTGTGTGTGTGTGTGTGTGTGTGTGGGGGGAGAAGGCTGTGTGGCGGGGAGAAGTCTGTGTGTGGTGGGGAGAAGGCTCTGTGTGTGTGGGGGGGAGGGGAGAAGGCTGTGTGTGTGTGTGTGTGTGTGGGGGGGGGGAGCCTGTGTGTGTGTGGGGGGAGGAGAAGGCTGTGTGTGGGAGAAGGCTGTGTGTGTGGGAGGGGGGGGGAGAAGGCTGTGTGTGTGGGGGGGAGAAGGCTGTGTGGGGGGGAGAAGGCTCGATGTGGGGAGGGGGAAGAAGGATCTGTGGGGGGGGAGAGAAGGCTGTATGTGGGGGAGGGGGTAGAAGGCTGTTTGGAGGGGGAGGCTGTGTGTGTGTGGGGGGGGGAGAAGGTTGTGTGTGTGTGTGTGGGGGGGGGGAGAAGTGTGTGTGTGTGTGTGTGTGTGTGTGTGTGTGTTTGTGTGTGTGTGTGTGTGTGTGTGTGTGTGTGTGTGTGTGTGTGTGTGTGTGTAGGGGGGGAGAAGGCTGTGTTGGGGGGAGGAAGAAGGCTCTGTGTGGGGGGGGGGGAGAGAATGCTGTATGTGGGGTTGAGAAGGCTGTGTGGAGGGGGAGGCTGTGTGTGTGTGGAAGGGGGAAGGCTGTGTGTGTGGGTTGGAGAAGGCTGTGTGTGTGGGAGGAGAAGGCTGTGTGTGAGTGGGGGGAGAGAAGGCTGTGTGTATGGCGGGAGGGAGAAGGCTTTGTGTATGGGGGAGGGAGAAGGCTGTGTGTATGGGGGAGGGAGAAGGTTGTGTGTGAGGTGGAGAAGGCTGTGTGTGTGGGAGGGGAGAAGACTGTGTGTGGGTGGGGAGAAGGATGTGTGTGTGGGGGGAGAAGGCTGTGTGTGGGGGGAGAAGGCTGTGTGTGTGTGGGGGGAGAAGGCTGTGTGTGTAGTGGGGGGGGGGGGGGAAACGGCTGTGTGGGGGTAGGAGAAGGCTGTGTGTGTGTGGGGGGGGAGGGAGAAGGCTGTGTGTGGGGGGGGAAGGCTGTGTGTGTAGTGGGGGGGTAGATGGCTGTGTGGGGGTAGGAGAAGGCTGTGTGTGTGTGGGGGGGGGAGAAGGCTGTGTGTGTGGGGGGAGGGGAGAAGGCTGTGTGTGTGGGGGGGAGAAGGCTGTGTGTGTGGGGGGGGGGGGGGGGGGAGAAGGCTGTGTGTGAGGGGGAGGAGGCTGTGGGGCGGAGAAGGCTGTGTGTGTGTGGGAAGGAGAAGGCTGTGTGTGTGGGAAGGGAGAAGACTGTGTGTGGGGGGGAGAAGGCTGTGTGTGTGGAGGGGGGAGAAGGCTGTGTGTGTAGTGGGGGGGGAGACGGCTGTGTGGGGGTAGGAGGGAGAAGGCTGTGTGTGTGGGGGGGGAGAGGGCTGTGTGTGTAGGAGGGAGAAGGCTGTGTGTGTGTGGGGGGGAGAAGGCTGTGTGTGTGTGGGGGGGGGAGGGAGAAGGCTGTGTGTGAGGGGGAGAAGGCTGTGGGGCAGAGAAGGCTGTGTGTGTGGGAAGGAGAAAGCTGTTTGTGTGGGAGGGGAGAAGACTGTGTGTGAGGTAGGAGAAAGCTGTTTGTGTGTGTGGGGGGTGAGAGAAGTATGTGTGTGGGGGGAGGGAGAAGGCTGTGTGAGTGGGGGGGGGAGAAGGCTGTGTGTGGGGGGGGGGGAGAAGGCTGTGTGTGTGTGTGTGTAGGGGTAGAAGGCTGTGTGGGGGGGAGAAGGCTCGATGTGGGGGGAAAGAAGGATCTGTGTGTGGGGGGGGGGGGGGGGAGAGAAGGCTGTATGTGGGGGAGGGGGTAGAAGGCTGTGTGGAGGGGGAGGCTGTGTGTGTGTGGGGGGGGAGAAGGCTGTGTGTGTGTGTGTGTGTGTGTGTGTGTGTGTGTGTGTGTGTGTGTGTGTGTGTGTGTGTGTGTGTGTGTGTGTGTGTGTGTGTGTGTGTGTGTGTGTGTGTAGGGGGGGATAAGGCTGTGTGGCGGGGAGAAGTCTGTGTGTGGTGGGGAGAAGGCTCTGTGTGTGTGGGGGGGGAGGGGTGAAGGCTGAGTGTGTGTGTGTGGGGGGGGGGGAGCCTGTGTGTGTGTGGGGGGGAGAAGGCTGTGTGTGGGAGAAGGCTGTGTGTGTGTGGGGGGGGGGGGAGAAGGCTGTGTGTGTGGGGGGGAGAAGGCTGTGTGTGTAGGGGGAGAAGGCTGTGTGGGGGGAGAAGGCTCGTTGTGGGGAGGGGGAGAGAAGGCTGTATGTGGGGGAGGGGGTAGAAGGCTGTGTGGAGGGGGAGGCTGTGTGTGTGTGGGGGGGGGAGAAGGTTGTGTGTGTGTGTGTGGGGGGGGAGAAGGTTGTGTGTGTGTGTGTGTGTGTGTGTGTGTGTGTGTGTGTGTGTGTGTGTGTGTGTGTGTGTGTGTGTGTGTGTGTGTGTGTGTGTAGGGGGGGAGAAGGCTGTGTGGGGGGGAAAAGTCTGTGTGTGGTGGGGAGAAGGCTCTGTGTGTGGGGGAGGAAGAAGGCTCTGTGTGGGGGGGGGAGAGAAGGCTGTATGTGGGGTTGAGAAGGCTGTGTGGAGTGGGAGGCTGTGTGTGTGTGGAAGGGGGAAGGCTGTGTGGGGGGGAAGGCTGTGTGTGTGGGTTGGAGAAGGCTGTGTGTGTGGGAGGAGAAGGCTGTGTGTGAGTGGTGGGAGAGAAGGCTGTGTGTGAGTGGTGGGAGAGAAGGCTGTGTGTATGGCGGGAGGGAGAAGGCTGTGTGTATGGGGGAGGGAGAAGGCTGTGTGTATGGGGGGAGGGAGAAGTTTGTGTGTGAGGCGGAGAACGCTGTGTGTGTGGGAGGGGAGAAGACTGTGTGTGAGTGGGGAGAAGGCTGTGTGTGTGTGGGGGGGAGAAGGCTGTGTGTGGGGGGAGAAGGCTGTGTGTGTGTGGGGGGAGAAGGCTGTGTGTGTAGTGGGGGGGGGAGATGGCTGTGTGGGGGTAGGAGAAGGCTGTGTGTGTGTGTGGGAGGGGAGGGAGAAGGCTGTGTGTGTGGGGGGGAGAAGGCTGTGTGTGTAGTGTGGGGGGAGATGGCTGTGTGGGGGTAGGAGAAGGCTGTGTGTGTGTGGGGGGGGGAGAAGGCTGTGTGTGTGGGGGGAGGGGAGAAGGCTGTGTGTGTGGGGGGGAGAAGGCTGTGTGTGTGTGGGGGGGAGGGAGAAGGCTGTGTGTGAGGGGGAGGAGGCTGTGGGGCGGAGAAGGCTGTGTGTGTGTGGGAAGGAGAAGGCTGTGTGTGTGGGAAGGGAGAAGACTGTGTGTGGGGGGGAGAAGGCTGTGTGTGTGTGGGGGGAGAAGGCTGTGTGTGTAGTGGGGGGGGGGAGACGGCTGTGTGGGGGTAGGAGGGAGAAGGCTGTGTGTGTGTGGGGAGGGGAGAAGGCTGTGTGTGTGGGGGGGGGGGGGAGAGGGCTGTGTGTGTGTAGGAGGGAGAAGGCTGTGTGTGTGTGGGGGGGAGAAGGCTGTGTGTGTGGGGGGGGGAGGGAGAAGGCTGTGTGTGAGGGGGAGAAGACCGTGAGGCGGAGAAGGCTGTGTGTGTGGGAAGGAGAAAGCTGTTTGTGTGGGAGGGGAGAAGACTGTGTGTGAGGTGGGGAGAATGCTGTGTGTGTGTGGGAGAATGCTGTGTGTAGTGGGGGGGGGAGACGGCTGTGTGGGGGTAGGAGAAGGCTGTGTGTGTGTGTGGGGGGGGGGAGGGAGAAGGCTGTGTGTGTGGGGGGGAGAAGGCTGTGTGTGTAGTGGGGGGGGGAGATGGCTGTGTGGGGGTAGGAGAAGGCTGTGTGTGTGTGTGTGGGGGGGGGAGAAGGCTGTGTGTGTGGGGGGAGGGGAGAAGGCTGTGTGTGTGGGGGGAGAAGGCTGTGTGTGTGGGGGGGGAGGGAGAAGGCTGTGTGTGAGGGGGAGGAGGCTGTGGGGCGGAGAAGGCTGTGTGTGTGTGGGAAGGAGAAGGCTGTGTGTGTGGGAAGGGAGAATACTGTGTGTGGGGGGGAGAAGGCTGTGTGTGTGTGGGGGGAGAAGGCTGTGTGTGTAGTGGGGGGGAGACGGCTGTGTGGGGGTAGGAGGGAGAAGGCTGTGTGTGTGTGGGGAGGGGAGAAGGCTGTGTGTGTGGGGGGGAGAGGGCTGTGTGTGTAGGAGGGAGAAGGCTGTGTGTGTGTGGGGGGGAGAAGGCTGTGTGTGTGGGGGGGAGAGAGAAGGCTGTGTGTGTGTGGGGGGGGGGAGAAGGCTGTGTGTGGGGGGAGGGAGAAGGGTATGTTACATATAGTTACATAGTAGATGAGGTTGAAAAAAGACGTACGTCCATCAAGTTCAACCTATGCTAAATTTAGACAACAGGTACTTTATCCTATATCTATACTTACTTATTGATACAGAGGAAGGCAAACAAAAAACCCCATTAAGGGGAAAAATTAATTCCTTTCTGACTCCAAGAATTGGCAATCGGATTAATCCCTGGATCAACATCCTTCCCATGTATACTTATTTGGTATATCCCTGTATACCTTTCCCATCTAAAAAGATGTCCAACCTTTTTTTGAACAAATCTATTGTATCTGCCATCACAGTCTCCATGGGTAATGAATTCCACATTTTAACTGCCCTTACTGTAAAGAACCCTTTCCTTTGTTGCTGGTGAAATTCACTTTCCTCCAACCTTATGGGATGGCCTCGAGTCCTTTGTACTGTCCGTGGGATGAATAGTTCTTTTGAAAGCTCCTTGTATTGTCCCTGAATATATTTGTATATAGTTATCATATCCGCTCTTAGACGCCTCTTTCGAATGTAAATAAATCTAATTTAGCTAGCCTCTCCTCATAAGTTAGAATGTCCATCCCCTTTATTAATTTGGTGGCTCTTCTCTGCACTCTCTCTTTTTCCATAATGTCTTTTCTTAGGATTGGTGCCCAAAATTTTTTGATGCAAGATAAGATCTTGTTTGCCTTTGCAGCTACTGCATGACATTGGGCACTATTGCTAAGCCTGGTGTCTACAAGCACTCCTAAATCCTTCTCCATCAAGGATTCCCCCAATATATCTCCATTTAATTTGTAAGTCGCCTTTTTATTCTTGCATCACAAATGCATAACCTTACATTTATCTGTATTAAACCTCATTTGCCATTTACCTGCCCACATTTCCAGTCTCTCCAAGTCCTTCTGAAGATAAATTACACCTTGCTCTGATTCTATTACCTTACACAATATAGTATCATCAGCAAAGATGGAGACTTTGCTCTCGATCCCAACCTCAAGGTCATTAATAAACAAGTTAAAAAGCAGGGGTCCCAATACCGATCCTTGAGGTACTCCACTCACGACTTTAGCCCAACCTGAAAAAGTTCCATTTATGACAACCCTCTGTTGTCTGTCCTTTAACCAGTTTTCAATCCAGGTGCATATATTATTACTGAGTCCAATTTTCTTTATTTTGTACACCAACCTCTTGTGTGAAACCGTATCAAAAGCTTTTGCAAAATCTAAGTAGACCACATAAACTGCATTAACCTGGTCTAAATTCCTACTTATCTCCTCAAAGAAACAAATAAGGTTAGTTTGGCAAGATATATCCTTCATAAATCCATGCTGACTATTACTAATTTTTTTGTTTTCCATTAGGTATTCCTGAATAATATCCCGTATTAAACCTTCAAGTAGTTTCCCTACTATTGAAGTCAGGCTTACAGGTCTGTAATTCCCCGGGTGTCATCTAGCTCCCTTTCTAAATATAGGCACCACATCTGCTTTACGCCAATCTTGTGGTACTGAGCCTGTGGAAATGGAGTCCTTGAATATTAAATATAATGGTTTTGCTATTACTGAGCTTAACTCCTTGAGAACTCTTGGATGTATGCCATCGGGGCCAGGTGCCTTATTTACTTTAATTTTTTCAAGTCGCTTATGAACTTCTTCCTCAGTTAACCAATTGGTCATTAATATGGAGGTTGTGGATTCCTCCTGTGGCGCTACTATTGAACTTGATTCTTCCCTGGTGAACACAGAGGCAAAAAATTTGTTTAATACCTCAGCTTTTTCCTTATCTCCAATAATCTGCCTACCCATCTCAAACTGAAAGGGTCCTATATTTTCTTTTCTCATTTTTTTGTTATTAAGGTACTTAAAGAACTTTTTAGGGTTGACCTTACTTTCTATTGCAATCCTTTTTTCATTATCCATTTTTGCTAATTTAATTGCCTTTTTGCAATTTTTGTTACATTCCTTATAATTCTGATACGGTGTCTCTGTCCCTTCTGACTTAAAGAATCTAAATGCCTTCCTCTTCTTGTCCATTTCCTCCCCTACCTGTTTATTTAGCCGCATTGGTTTTTACTTATTTCTTTTATACTTATTACCCAAGGGTATACACTGATAAGTGTGCTATTCTAACAATGTTTTAAAGACCGCCCATTTATCTTCTACATTTTTCCCTGCAAAAACATCAACCCATTGTATTACTACTAGATTAGACCTCAGTTTATTAAAATCTGCCTTTCTAAAGTATAAAGTCTTTGTTGAACCCAAGTAATCTGTTTTTTGATAATTTATTTCAAATATAACCATGTTATGATCACTGTTACCCAAATGTTCCAGGACTTGAATATTTGTTATTACTTCTACATTGTTTGATATGACCAAATCCAGAACTGCCCCTCTCCTGGTTGATTCCTCAATAATTTGGGTCATATAATTATCTTTAAGCACCCCCAAAAACCTGTTTCCTTTTGTTGTAATGCTAATCTCACTGCCCCAGTCTATGTCTGGATAATTAAAATCCCCCATTATGCAAACATGACCCAGTTTTGATGCCTTCTCCATTTGCAAAGGTATTTTAGCTTCCTCAATCTCACAGATATTTGGTGGTTTATAGCATATTCCCACAAAACTTTTCTTTATACTTTTACCTCCACTGCTAATTTCTATCCACAAAGTCTCTACATTTTCATCATTCCCTTCATAGACATCATCCCTTATAATAGGTTTTAGATTTGGTTTAACATATAAACATACTCCACCTCCCCTTCTATTTGTTCGATCCTTCCGAAAAAGAGAATAACCCTCTAAATTAACTGTCCAGTCATGAGTTTCATCCCACCATGTTTCAGTAATGCCTATGATATCATACTGCTCCCTTGTAGCTATTAATTCAAGCTCCCCCATTTTATCTGTCAGGCTTCTTGCATTAGCAAGCATGCATTTAAGTTTTGTTTCAGCCTGTACTATTATCTTATCTGCTCCTTACTTTCTGTTCCCACTTGGTTTAGTCTTTAGAAGTTTTCTAGTATTATCTGTATTTACTATGGGTGTCTCACTGCTCGTCAAACTTGCACTTGCCCCCATTCTACCTCCATACCACCTTGTATCATCATCTATTCTATTTAGTTCATTATCTGTTTCATTCCCCTCCCCCCTCCACCCTAGTTTAAAATCTCCTCCAACCTTTTTAGCATTCTCCCCCCTAGCACAGAAGATCCCTCTTCATTGAGGTGCAATCCGTCCCTAGAATATAGATGGCACCTCTCAGAAAAGGAGTCCCAGTGCTCTAAAAACCCAAACCCCTCCTTCCTACACCACTTTATTAGCCATGCATTAACCTCCCTGATCTCTGACTGTCTCCCTGCGGTAGCGCATGGCACTGGTAGTATTTCAGAAAATACTACCTTTGAGGTTCTTGCCTTAAGCTTTTGGCATAGATCCCTGTAATCATTTTTTAGGACCCTCCATCTTTCACTAACTTTGTCATTGGTGCCAACATGTACCAAGACCGCCGGGTTAATCCCAGCCCCCCCCCAACAATCTGTCTACCCGATCCGCAATGTGCCAACCAGAGCACCCGGGAGACAACAAACTGTTCGGTTCATGCGGTCCCGGCAACAGATTGCCCTATCTACCTTCCTAATAATGGAGTCCCCTACCACCACAATTTTTCTTTGCATCTGAGCATCCTGAGTCGCCACTGTGCTGGAGGAACTATTCCCCTGGCTGCTAGAGGAATTAGTCTCCCCCAGCCTTGCCATTTCTGCCCCAACTTTCCCAATATCTTCACTCAACATGACAAATCTATTGGGATGTGTCAGCTCAGAAACGACCTGCCTCTCCCTATGTGTGTGTGTGTGTGTGTGTGTGTGTGCGCATTTGTATAGGGGGGGAGACGGCTGTGTGTCTGTGTGTGTGGGGGAGAAGGCTGTGTGTGTGTGGGGCAGAGAAGGCTAAGTGTGTGTGTGTGGGGGGGGAAGGCTGTGTATGTTTGTGGGGGCGGGGGAGAAGGCTGTGTGTGTGGGGGGGAGAGAAGGCTGTGTTTGTGTGGTGGGGAAAAGGCTGTGTGGGGTGGAGAAAGCTATATGTGGGGGGGGGGGAGAAGGATCTGTGGGGGGTAGAGAAGGCTGTATGTGGGGGGGGGGGAGAAGGCTGTGTGGAGGGGGAGGCTGTGTGTGTGGGGGGGGATAAGGCTGTGTGTGGGGGTGGGGCAAAGGTTGTGTGTGTGTGTATGTGTGTTTGTGTGTGTGTGTAGGGGCGGAGACGGCTGTGTGTCTGTGCGTGTGGGGGAGAAGGCTGTGTGTGTTTGGGGGGGGGGGGAGGGGAGAAGGCTGTGTATGTGTGTGGGGGGGAGAAGGCTGAGAGTGTGTGTGGGGGGGAAGGCTGTGTGTGTGTGGGCGGGGATGGGAGAAGGCTTTGTGTGTGTGGGGGGGAGGGAGACGGCTGTGTGGAGGTAGGATAAAGCTGTTTGTGTGCAGGGGGGGAGAAGGCTGTGTGTGGGGGGTGAGAGAAGTATGTGTGTGGGGGGGGGAGAAGGCTGTGTGAGTGGGGGGGGGGAGAAGGCTGTTTGTAGGGGGAGAAGGCTGTGTGTGTGGGTTGGAGAAGGCTGTGTGTGTGGAAGGAGAAGGCTGTGTGTGTGTTGGGGGGGAGAGAAGGGGGGATAGAATACTGTGTGTGTGTGTGGGGGGGGGGAAGTCTGTGTGGGGGGAGGGAGAAGGCTGTGTGTGAGGGGGCGAAGGCTGTGGGACGGAGAAGGCTGTGTGTGTGTGAGGGAGGGTAGAAGACTGTGCGGGGTGGGGAGAAGCCTGTGTGGGGGGGGGGAGAAGGCTGTGTGTGGTGGGAGGGGAGAAGGCTGTGTGTGTGGGGGAGATGGGAGAAGGTTGTGTGTGTGTGGGGGGGGTGCAAAAGCTGTGTGTGTGGGGGGGAGGGACACAGCTGTGTGGAGGTAGGAGAAGGCTGTGTGTGGGGGGGAAGGCTGTGTGTGGGGGGTGAGAGAAGTCTGTGTGTGGGGGGGGGAGAGAAGACTGTGTGTTTGAGTGGGGGGAGGGGGAGAAGGCTGTGTGTGTGTGGAGAGGGAGAAGTCTGTGTGTGTGTGGGGGGAGAAGTCTGTGTGTGTGTGGGGGGAAGACCGTGTGTTTGTGCGTGGGGAGGGGAGGCTGTTGTGGGGGAGGTGGGAAAAGCCTGTGTGTGTGTGGGGGGGGGGGAGAAGGCTGTCTGTGTGGGGGGAGAAGAAGGCTCTGTGGTGTGTGGGGGGAAGAAGGCCCTGTGTGGTGTGGGGTGGGAGAAGGCTGTGTGTGGGGGTGGGGCAAAGGGTGTGTGTGTGTGTGTGTGTGTGTGTGTGTGTGTGTGTGTGTGTGTGTGTGTGTGTGTGTGTGTGTGTGTGTAGGGGGGGAGACGGCTATGTGTCTGTGTGTGTGGGGGAGAAGGCTGTGTGTGTGTATGTGGGGGGGAAGAAGGAGTGTGTGTGGTGGGAGAAGGCTGAGTGTGTGTGGGGGCAGGGGGAGAAGGCTGTGTGTGTGTAGGAGAAGGCTGTGTGTGTGGCGGGCAGAGAAGGCTGTGTGTGTGTGGGGGGGGGAAAGGCTGTGTGTGCAGGGGGAGAAGGCTGTGGAGACAGAGCAGTTTTCTTGAGTCTCCCAGGAGAGACTGACCAAGAGAACACAGATCTCTGGAGCTGACCTGTCTTGAGCTCTGCCAAGAAGAAACAGCAGAGCTGCTTACAAGACACAGTGAAGACTTCTAAACCTGGATGCTGATATTTTC